>NC_090647.1:539044934-539132434 GCF_040937935.1 Hyperolius riggenbachi | reverse complement strand
CAGTGGCTATCCTCCTCTCCACAGACACACACACACACACACACAGCAGTGGCTATCCTCCTCTCCACAGACACACACACACACAGTAGTGGCTATCCTCCTCTCCACAGACACACACACACACAGCAGTGGCTATCCTCCTCTCCAAAGACACACACACAGCAGTGGCTATCCTCCTCTCCCCACAGACACACACACAGCAGTGGCTATGCTCCTCTCCGCAGACACACACACACAGCAGTGGCTATGCTCCTCTCCACAGACACACACACAGCAGTGGCTATCCTCCTCTCCACAGACACACACACACACACACAGCAGTGGCTATCCTCCTCTCCACAGACACACACACACAGTAGTGGCTATCCTCCTCTCCACAGACACACACACAGCAGTGGCTATCCTCCTCTCCAAAGACACACACACAGCAGTGGCTATCCTCCTCTCCCCACAGACACACACAGCAGTGGCTATCCACAGACACACACAGCAGTGGCTATCCTCCTCTCCCCACACACACAGTAGTGGCTATCCACAGACACACACAGTAGTGGCTATCCACAGACACACACAGCAGTGGCTATCCTCTCCACAGACACACACACACACACAGCATTGGGCTCTCTATGCTCTCCCCTCAGGCCGCAGCGCACACAGCAGGCCCCGCTCTCCCGCAGGCCGGGCTCCCGCACACACCGCAGGCCTCTCCCGCACGCACTAGGCCTGAGGCCTCCCGCCTGGCTCCCCCGGATGTACGGCCAGTCCCGTCACTCACCGGCAGCAGCAGCAGGAGGACGAGGCGATCCCGCGTGTGGAGGGGGGGGGGGGGGGGGTGCTGGGTGATCCGGGGAGACAAGAGGGGGGAGGGGAGGTGAAGTGTGACGCGATCTCCGGGGCTCCCCCTCTCCTCACAGCCGGCAGCAGTGCGGCCCGAGCAGCTGGAACCTCCCGCAGCCGCACACAGACTGCTCCATTGTCTTTCCTCCGCTCTCTCTCTTTCCTCAGCGATAGCAGCAGCACCTTCTCCTGCCCTCCCCCTTTCCGGCTCCTGCAAATGGTGCCTTCCTCCTCCCCTCGCGCCGTGCAGCCGGGACACGCCTCCTCCCCTCCGCTCGCCCGGACACGCCCCCTCCCCCCATCCGCGCGCCGGGACACGCCCCGACATTCTCAGCGCCGCTTCGTCTGACACGGCCGACACGCCCACAGCGGCGAGAGAAGCACGCCCCCTCTATTTCACAGCTAAAGGGAGTTCGGCGAGAGTCCGTAGACACGCCCTTCGCTAATAAGGGGCCGCCCACCCGCCTGCCTGTACTCTTCCTTTCTCTCTCTCCAGAGGAACATTCCACTCCTATCTGCTAGCGCTCCCCCCCTGCTCCTGTGACCAGTGGTACCGCCCACCTCCCCCCTCTCCACCCGCCCGCACTCTGCCCAGCAGCCAGTTCCTGACAACTGCACTGATTGCAGCTAGAGATGGGAAGTTCGGATCTTTTCAATGATCCGGATGATTCGAATCGGATCATTGAAGAGATCCGGATCTTTGATCCGAATCTCGGATCATTTTACTACCGGCAGCATTCGGGGGTGAAATGAACAGCAGGACAGGTCTGTGGACAGGAGAAGGGGAGGGGAGTGGACACACAGAGAAGGGGAGAAGATGGACAGAGGGCAGGGAGTGGACAGAGAAGGGAGGAGGGACGAGCAGAGAGCAGAAATGTTTGCACGTAATACCCACATGCTGAAGTCATATGCTTTACATATATTTCACCTATATGTTCATCTGTACACTTTCACATGCAAACGTCACACAGTGAAAGAAAGCATTCCCAGAAGATAAGTGCAGCTGTTTAGTGCCGAGTGCAGGAGGATTATATTGCCTTTCAATCACAGTGTCTGCAAAGTTACTGAGCTGTGCTGAGCCAAAAGCTTCCAATGTGATCACTGTGCAGCACTACGGAACAGGCAGCCTATAATGGGCAGCACGTTATAGCCAGTATGTGTGCTCTACACATATCTGGCAGTGGCACCGATGTCCCCTCTCTCTCATCTACCTGTCTCCCTGCAAGGCTGCCTCCCTTCCAACAGAGCGATTCCTGCTTCCAGGACCCCGCTGCCCGCTGAGAAGGGGCGTGTCGCTCCTGGCCCCGCCCCTTTTGCGATCCGAATCACTCATTTTGATGATTCGGATGATCGACTCATAAAATAGATTCGGATCAAAGATCCGAATCGTTCATGATCCGGACAACACTAATTGCAGCTCAGCCTGGCTGAGCCAGCCGCCCAGATATACAGCACAGTGCACAGATCACCCTGCCTCATCAATTATCTGCATGATAGTGCATAGATCAACATGCCTAATCAATTATATACGTTATAGTGCATAGATCACCCTGCCTGATCCATTATATATGTTATAGTGCATAGATCACCCTGCCTGATCCATTATATATGTTATAGTGCATAGATCACCCTGCCTGATCCATTATATACGTTATAGAGCATAGATCACCTGGCCTCATGAATTAGCTGCATGATAGTGCATAGATCAACATGCCTAATCAATTATATACGTTATAGAGCATAGATCACCCTGTCTAATCAATTATACACATCACAGTGCACAGATCACCCTGCCTTATCCATTATATACGTTATAGTGCATAGATCACCCTGTGAAAAACGCGTGGCTGTCCCATTCACTTTTCAGTGATGGGATCAGCCACGCAACGCACACAAACGCGGATGGCTTGCGTTCCGCATGCGTGGCCATCCGTGTTTGTGATGTGAACGGGGCCTTATTTGCATTATAGTGCATAGATCACCCTGCCTGATCTATTATATACATTATAGTCCATAGATCACCCTGCTTGATCAATTATATACGATATAGTCCATAGATCACCCTGCCTGATCCTTATATACATTATAGTGCATAGATCACCCTGTCTGATCAATTATTTATTATTTATTTATTGTATTTATAAAGTGCCAACATATTACGCAGCGCTGGACATTAGTTTAGGTTACAGACAATATTTAGGGGTGACATACAGCAAAATGACAATACCGGAATACAAGAAAACCAGAGCACACAGCACAGTATGAGAACCAGGTAATGCTTAGTCAGTCACTGGATGGAGCATGGAGACTAGGCAAGTTATATACTTTATAGTGCACAGATCACCCTGCCTGATCTATTATATACATTATAGTGCATAGATCACCCTGCCTGATCCATTATATACATTATAGAGCACAGATCACCCTGCCTGATCCATTATATACATTATAGTGCATAGATCAACCTGTCTGATCAACTATATACATTATAGTGCACAGATCACCCTGCCTGATCCATTATATACATTATAGTGCATAGATCACCCTGCCTGATCCATTATATACATTATAGAGCACAGATCACCCTGCCTTATCCATTATATACATTATAGAGCACAGATCACCCTGCCTTATCCATTATATACATTATAGAGCACAGATCACCCTGCCTTATCCATTATATACATTATAGAGCACAGATCACCCTGCCTGATCCATTATATACATTATAGAGAACAGATCACCCTGCCTGATTCATTATATACATTATAGAGCACAGATCACCCTGCCTGATCCATTATATACATTATAGAGCACAGATCACCCTACCTGATCCATTATATACATTATAGTGCATAGCTCACCCTTCCTGTTCCATATACACCACTGCATAGATCACCCTGCCTGATCCATTATATACATTATAGTGCATAGATCACAATACCTGATCAATAATATACAGCACAGTGCATAGATCACCCTTCCTGATGGATTATATACATAATAGTTTATAGAGCAACCTGCCTGATCCATTGTAAGGCACCTATCCAGATTCCACCCTGATCTATACAATATGTACACCGAGTGGCCAAAATATTAGAGACACCTCTTATTTGACCGTTAACCAGTCCAACAGGTAGAGTGACGTAACAACGCACAGTTGCTTATACAAGGAACACTCAGCTTCGGACGACGTAGTTATCATGGAAGATAATGTCAAAATGGGTAAGATGAAAGATTTAAGTTGAGGAACTCCAGTGAAAATAATGTAATAAAAAAGTGCTTCATTTTTACAATAATTATGTATAAATGATTTAGTTAGTGATTGCCCATTGTAAAATCTTTCCTCTCCCTGATTTACATTCTGTCATTTATTACATGGTGACATTTTTACTGTTGGCAGGTGATGTAGCTGCTGCATGCTTTTTTGGCAGTTGGAAACAGCTGTAAACAGCCATTTCCCACAATGCAACAAGCTTCACAGACAGGAAACTGCCAAGAGTATGTACTCAGAATTTCTTTGTGGGAGGGATTTCACCACAATATCAGCCATACAGCGTCCCCTGGTGGTCTGTTTGTGAAAAGGAATAGATTTCTCATGTAAAAGGGGGTATCAACTACTGATTGGGATAAAGTTCAATTCTTGGTCGGAGTTTCTCTTTTAACAAGGAATGGTCCTAGGTGTAATGCTAGGTACACACCATACAATTATCTGTTAGATTTAACTGCTAGATAGATTTTTTCTAATATGTTGAAAAAAATCGATCTGGCAGGTAAATCTAACAGAAAAGTGTATGGTGTGTACCTAGCATTTGAGGAGCTGGTGCTAGCATCTCCGAAACGACGACTCTTAAGGTAGCCATACACTGGTCGATGTGCCATCAGATTCGACCAACAGATAGATCCCTCTCTGATCGAATCTGATCAGAGAGGGATCGTATGGTTGCCTTTTAGTGTTGGGCGAACATCTAGATGTTCGGGTTCGGGCCGAACAGGCCGAACATGGCCGCGATGTTCGGGTGTTCGACCCGAACTCCGAACATAATGGAAGTCAATGGGGACCCGAACTTTTGTGGTTTGTAAAGCCTCCTTACATGCTACATACCCCAAATTTACAGGGTATGTGCACCTTGGGAGTGGGTACAAGAGGAAAAAAAATTTAGCAAAAAGAGCTTATAGTTTTTGAGAAAATCGATTTTAAAGTTTCAAAGGGAAAACTGTCTTTTAAATGCGGGAAATGTCTGTTTTCTTTGCACAGGTAACATGCTTTTTGTCGGCATGCAGTCATAAATGTAATACATATAAGAGGTTCCAGGAAAAGGGACCGGTAATGCTAACCCAGCAGCAGCACACGTGATGGAACAGGAGGAGGGTGGCGCAGGAGGAGAAGGCCACGCTTTGAGACACAACAACCCAGGCCTTGCATGAGGACAAGAAGCGTGCGGATAGCATGCTTTGTACCACCATGCAGTCATAAATGTAATAAAGATAAGTGGTTCAATAAACAGGGACCACGCGGCAACGCTAACCCAGCAGCAGCACACGTGATGGAACAGGAGGAGGCGCAGGAGGAGAAGGCCACGCTTTGTGAGACACAACAACCCAGGCCTTGCATGAGGACAAAAAGCGTGCGGATAGCATGCTTTGTACCGCCATGTAGTCATAAATGTAATAAAGATAAGAGGTTCAATAAACAGGGACCACGCGGCAACGCTAACCCAGCAGCAGCAGCAGCAGCAGCACACGTGATGGAACAGGAGGAGGCGCAGGAGGAGAAGGCCACGCTTTGTGAGACACAACAACCCAGGCCTTGCATGAGGACAAAAAGCGTGCGGATAGCATGCTTTGTACCGCCATGTAGTCATAAATGTAATAAAGATAAGAGGTTCCATAAACAGGGACCGGCAACGGTAACCCAGCAGCAGCAGCAGCAGCAGCAGCACACGTGATGGAACAGGAGGAGGCGCAGGAGGTAGACGGCCACGCTTTGTGAGACACAACAACCCAGGCCTTGCATGAGGACAAAAAGCGTGCGGATAGCATGCTTTGTACCGCCATGTAGTCATAAATGTAATAAAGATAAGAGGTTCCATAAACAGGGACCGGCAACGGTAACCCAGCAGCAGCAGCAGCAGCAGCAGCACACGTGATGGAACAGGATGAGGCGCAGGAGGAGAAAGCCACGCTTTGTGAGACACAACAACCCAGGCCTTGCATGAGGACAAAAAGCGTGCGGATATAGCAGCAATGCTTTTTGCCGCCATGCAGTCATAAATGTAATACAGATGAGAGGTTCAATAAACAGGGACCGGAAACGCTAAACCATCCCAGATGTTCATCGGTCATGTTACTTGGTTGGGGTCCAGGAGTGTTGCGTAGTCGTTTCCAATCCAGGATTGATTCATTTTAATTTGAGTCAGACGGTCTGCATTTTCTGTGGAGAGGCGGATACGCCGATCTGTGATGATGCCTCCGGCAGCACTGAAACAGCGTTCCGACATAACGCTGGCTGCCGGGCAAGCCAGCACCTCTATTGCGTACATTGCCAGTTCGTGCCAGGTGTCTAGCTTCATGCCCGGTTTCAGGTCCAGCGGTGCCAGCCACAAATCCGTCTGTTCCTTTATTCCCCTCCAAATTTCCTCCCCTGTGTGCTGCTTATCCCCAAGGCAGATCAGCTTCAGCAACGCTTGCTGACGCATGCCAACAGCTGTGCTGCACTGCTTCCACGATCCTACTGCTGCTGGTGCTGGGTTAGCATTTCCGGATGAGGTACAGCTTTGAGATGCGTTGGAGGAGAAGGAGTCAGAGAGGTAGGTGCTGCTGTTGTTATCCAGCTGTTTGCGGCGTGGGCAACACCCGCGCCGTAGCAGGTGAGGAATCGCTGCCAGGCTCCACAAGGTTCACCCAGTGCGCGGTAAGGGAGATGTATCGACCCTGGCCGAACGCACTCGTCCAGGTGTCAGTGGTGAGGTGAACCTTGCAGGCAACGGCATTCTTCAAGCTTCGGGTTATTTAGCTGACCACGTGCTCATGCAACTCAGGCACTGCAGAGCGCGCAAAGTGGTAGCGGCTGGGAACCACGTAACGTGGGATGGCCACTGACATCATGCCCTTGAAGCTGTTTGTCTCCACCACTCGATATGGCAGCATTTCGCAGGCCAGAAGCTTGGCTATGCTGGCTGGCTGTTACTGCCACGGCCCGGGGGTCATTTGCTGGCAATTTCCTCTTGTGCTCAAACATCTCAGAGACAGACAACTCAACCGTAGCGCTGCACACCGAAGGGCTGTTGGTTGTTGTGTTTGATGAACACTGGGAGACCTCAAGAGCACTAGTCCGGAAAGTGACAGTGTCAGCATCGTCTGATGTTTGTGAATGTTGTGAACCACGCAATGGCTGGGCTACTGCTGCTGCTGAGGCGGGTCTGGTGGTGAGTCTGGTGAACCCAAGGGAGGCAGTGTTGCTGGTGGTACCCTGTCCTGCCGCGTTTGCCCACAGAGTGGGATGTTTGGATAGAATGTGGCGGCTCATGCTGGTGGTGGAGAGGTTGTTAATACTTTTCCCCCTGCTCAGGCGGGTCTTGCACACCTTGCAAATCGCCATGGTAACATCCTCAGTGCAGTCTTCAAAGAAAGCCCAGACTTTAACTGGCTGAGGACTCGGACCTCGTGCGTGATGTGCTGGTGCTGCTTAACCCACTGCTGGACGCTTGAGAGGTCATCCAAGTAATTATCTGGTCCTGTTCTTTTGGATCTGTGAGGGTTGTTGTCCTGGACAACATGGGCAGTATTGAGTGGGTTTTCTTGGGTGCTCCCCTGTGGCCTGTACGTGAACCGTCAGGGGAAACACCTCTTCCCTTGCCCCTCCCTCTTTCACCGGATTTCTTCCTCATTTCACTTATCCTTAAAGTACACGCTGACTGGCAGCAGTACAGTGGCAGTACAGAAATGCTATACAGTGGTGGGTGAGCGGTGTACCACTATTGTCAGCAGTGACACAGAGCACAATGCTATACAGTGGCGGGTGAGCGGTGTACTACTGTTCCCAGCAGACACAGAGTGGAAGTAAACACAATGCTATATAGTGTGGCTGAGCCGTGTACACAGAGTGGCATTAAACACAATGCTATATAGTCTGCTATATAGTCACCCCGAACAGGGTGATGTTCTGCAGAACCCAAACAGTGGCAAACACTGTTCGCCCAACACTACTGGGAGGGAACGCAGATTTTAGTACCTAAACACACGATACAACATGTTTTCCGGGGTCGGACTCTGAGGCACATACAGATGGTCCCGATCATCATCCTCATCATACAACTCTTCTCCTGAGTCTGACCCACCCACCACCTCTGCCACCCCAACATCCCCAGACACAGACCCCTCATCGTCCTCAACATTAACTTGGGATGCTGGCCTGAGCCAGACCTCCTCCTCCACATCAGGCCCCATCATCTCCTCAATGGCAGCCCTCATTAATCGCTCTGGCGACGGACTGATGGACACAACGTTCTCCTCCGGGGAGGGCTGCTGCTGACCACTGGCTGCTGGGGTGGATGTTATAGCTTGCGTGGGGCGTTGGCTGTTGCTGTTGTTGGGAGTGCTGCTCACAGCGGAGGTCTCTGGGGAACTCATGTTGAGCTCATATAGTGGTTGACGGTGAGTGGAGTATTACTGATCCCAGCAATATACACACTGACTGGCAGAGTACGCAATGCTATATAGTGTGGCTGAGCGGTGTACACAGAGTGGCAGTAAACACAATGCTATATAGTCTGGCTGAGCGAGCGGTGTACTACTGTTCCCAGCAGAATCAGAGTGGCAGTAAACAATGGTATATAGTCTGGCTGAGCGGTGTACACAGAGTGTCAGTAAACAATGGTATATAGTCTGGCTGAGCGAGCGGTGTACTACTGTTCCCAGCAGAATCAGAGTGGCAGTAAACAATGGTATATAGTCTGGCTGAGCGAGCGGTGTACTACTGTTCCCAGCAGAATCAGAGTGGCAGTAAACAATGGTATATAGTCTGGCTGAGCGGTGTACACAGAGTGTCAGTAAACAATGGTATATAGTCTGGCTGAGCGAGCGGTGTACTACTGTTCCCAGCAGAATCAGAGTGGCAGTAAACAATGGTATATAGTCTGGCTGAGCGGTGTACACAGAGTGTCAGTAAACAATGGTATATAGTCTGGCTGAGCGGTGTACACACAATGCTATATAGTCTGCTATATAGTGTCAGTAAACAATGGTATATAGTCTGGCTGAGCGAGCGGTGTACTACTGTTCCCAGCAGAATCAGAGTGGCAGTAAACAATGGTATATAGTCTGGCTGAGCGGTGTACACAGAGTTTCAGTAAACAATGGTATATAGTCTGGCTGAGCGGTGTACACAGAGTGTCAGTAAACAATGGTATATAGTCTGGCTGAGCGGTGTACACAGAGTGGCAGTAAACACAATGCTATATAGTCTGGCTGAGCGAGCGGTGTACTACTGTTCCCAGCAGAATCAGAGTGGCAGTAAACAATGGTATATAGTCTGGCTGAGCGGTGTACACAGAGTGTCAGTAAACAATGGTATATAGTCTGGCTGAGCGGTGTACACAGAGTGTCAGTAAACAATGGTATATAGTCTGGCTGAGCGGTGTACACAGAGTGGCAGTAAACACAATGCTATATACTCTGGCTGAGCGAGCGGTGTACTACTGTTCCCAGCAGACACAGAACAGTAAACAGAATGCTATATAGTGTGGCTGAGCGAGCGGTGTACCACTATTCCCAGCAGACACAGAACAGTAAACAGAATGCTATATAGTGTGGCTGAGCGAGCGGTGTACCACTATTCCCAGCAGACACAGAACAGTAAACAGAATGCTATATAGTGTGGCTGAGCGAGCGGTGTACCACTATTCCAAACAGACACAGAACAGTGAACAGAATGCTATATAGTGTGGCTGAGCGAGCGGTGTACCACTATTCCCAGCAGACACAGAGTGGCAGTAAACAGAATGCTATATAGTGTGGCTGAGCGAGGTACACAGAGTGGCAGTAAACAGAATGCTATATAGTGTGGCTGAGCAAGCGGTGTACTACTATTCCCAGCAGACACAGAGTGGCAGTAAACAGAATGCTATATAGTGTGGCTGAGCGAGGTACACAGAGTGGCAGTAAACAGAATGCTATATAGTGTGGCTGAGCAAGCGGTGTACTACTGTTCCCAGCAGTGACACAATGACAGGGGGGACCCTGGCTAGCGTGGCTGGAGCGCGAACTACCCTGCCTGCCTACCCAAAGCTAAACCCACAGACAAATGGCGGAGATATGACGTGGTTCGGGTATTTATTTACCCGAACCACGTGACCGTTCGGCCAATCAGAGCGCGTTCGGGTCCGAACCACGTGACCCGTTCGGCCAATCACAGCGCTAGCCGAACGTTCGGGGAACGTTCGGCCATGCGCTCTTAGTTCAGCCATGTGGCCGAACGGTTTGGCCGAGCACCGTCAGGTGTTCGGCCGAACTCGAACATCACCCGAACAGGGTGATGTTCTGCAGAACCCGAACAGTGGCGAACACTGTTCGCCCAACACTATTGCCTTTACTGCAAACAGATTGTGAATCGATTTCAGCCTGAAACCGTCCACAATCTGTGGTGGTGGTGCTGCCGCCGCTCCCCCTCCCCCCCCCCCCCCCCCCCCCCGCAAACATTACCTGCTCCACCGGCGCGACTTCCCAGGTCTCTGCGGTCTTCTTCTCCGCTCTGGTCTGGTCTGGTCTCCGGCAGGCTTCACTTCTTCCTGCCCGGCAGGAAGTTAAAACAGTAGAGCGCCCTCTACTGTTTAAACTTCCTGCCGGGCAGGAAGAACTGAAGCTTGCCGGAGACCAGACCAGCGCAGAGAAGAAGACAGCGGAGACCTGGGGAGTCGCGCCGGCGGAGCAGGTAATGTATTGCAGCTGTATTGCTTCGGTCGTCGGGCACTCGAACGCCGCTAGCAACGCTCTCCTTACCCGCGGGCGATCGACGGTAATTTCCCGCGCGGAGCGATCGCCGGGATCGATCCATTTCGGGACGAAATAGATCGTAATTTAGCGTGTAGCTTGAACGATGTGACAGCAGATTTGATCCCAGTGATCGAATCTGCTGTCGATCGGCGGGGAATCGGCCTAGTGTATGGCCAGCTTTAGGATTTTCTCACCCATCAGTATCTTAGGTGTTTAGATAGTGGCAGTTGAGAGAAAAAAAAAAAAAACTTGAAACAATAAGATATATAAGCTGGTGAAAGAGAGAGGTGAAAGGCGAGAAGCACGCATAGTCCGCAGCAACAGAAGGGCAACAACATGACAAAGTACAGCTGAATTCAATGCAGGTGCATCACAAAGCATATCCCAATACACAACAAGACGGACTTTGCAAAGGATGGGCTTTAGCAGCAGGAGACCATCAAGAGTGCCTTTGGTATCACAGAAAAATAGAAAACAACGCCTGTTGTGGGCTCTTGCCACCATGCACGATCGGTCTCAAACTGGCTTGAGGAACATAAATCAGAGTTTAACCTGCTTCCATCGCCAGCTCAGTCCCCTGACCTCAATCCTATTGATCACTTCAAAGCTTGGAAACGCCACCATCCAATCTGACCCAACTTAGAGCTGCCATTATGTCAGCATGGTCCAACATTCCTCAGCAACGGTATCAGCATCTTGTAAAGTCCATGCCAAGAAGAATATTGGCTGTGATCAAAGTGGACCAACTCAATATTAAGGCTGCCAAACACTGGTCGATTTGCCATCAGATCGACCAACAGATAGATCCCTCTCTGATCGAATCTGATCAGAGAGGGATCGTATGGCTGCCTTTACTGCAAACAGATTGTTAATCGATTTCAGCATGGGCGGAGCGATCGCGTCATCCGTGACGCGATCCTCCGCCGGCGCCTGTCTCCGCTCACCCGCCGCAACATCCCGCCGGCCATACGGAAGCGCCGGCGGGATGTTAACCCGACGATCGCCGCATACAGAGTGTATAATACACTTTGTAATGTTTACAAAGTGTATTATACAGGCTGCCTCCTGCCCTGGTGGTCCCAGTGATCGAGGGACCACCAGGGCAGGCTGCAGCCACCCTATGTCGCACCCAAGCACACTGATTTCTCCCCCCCTGCCCCAGATCGCCCACAGCACCCCTCAGACCCCCCCCTGCCCACCCCCCAGACCCCTGTTTGCACCCAATCACCCCCCTAATCACCCATAACCTGCCCCTTGCGGGCAATCTGATCACCCACCCACACCAATAGATCGCCCGCAGATCCGACATCAGATCACCTCCCAAGCGCAGTGTTTACATCTATTGTCTCCTCTAAACACCCACTAATTACCCATCAATCACCCCCTATCACCACCTGTCACTGTTACCCATCAGATCAGACCCTAATCTGCCCCTTGCGGGCACCCAATCACCCGCCTACACGCTCAGATTGCCCTCAGACCCCCCCTTATCAATTCGCCAGGGCATTAATTACATCTGTCCTTCCCTGTAATAACCCACTGATCACCCATCAATCACCCCCTGTCACTGCCACCCATCAATCACCCCCTGTCACTGCCACCCATCAATCAGCCCCTAACCTGCCCCTTGCGGGCAATCTGATCACCCACCCACACCAATAGATCGCCCGCAGATCCGACATCAGATCACCTCCCAAGTGCAGTGTTTACATCTGTTCTCTCCTCCAAACACCCACTAATTACCCATCAATCACCCCCTGTCACTGCTACCCATCAGATTAGACCCCTATCTGCCCCTAGGGCACTCAATCACCCGCCCATACCCTCAGAACGCCCTCAGACCCCAGCCCTGATCACCTCGCCAGTGCATTGCTTGCATCTATTTCCCCCCTCTAATCACACCTTGAGACACCCATCAATCACCTCCTGTCACCCCCTAGCACACCTACCCATCAGATCAGGCCCTAATTTGCCCCGTGTGGGCTCCTGATCACTCGGCCAAACCCTCAGATCCCCCTCAGACCCCCTTCCGATCACCTCCCCAGTGCATTGATTGCATCTATTTTCCCCTCTAACCACCCCCTGAGACACCCATCAATCACCTCCTGTCACCCCCTAGCACTCCTATCCATCAGATCAGGCCCAATACAACCTGTCATCTAAAAGGCCACCCTGCTTATGACCGGTTCCACAAAATTCGCCCCCTCATAGACCACCTGTCATCAAAATTTTCAGATGCTTATACCCCTGAACAGTCATTTTGAGACATTTGGTTTCCAGACTACTCACGGTTTTGGGCCCGTAAAATGCCAGGGCGGTATAGGAACCCCACAAGTGACCCCATTTTAGAAAAAAAGACACCCCAAGGTATTCTGTTAGGTGTATGACGAGTTCATAGAAGATTTTATTTTTTGTCAAAAGTTAGTGGAAATTGATTTTTATTGTTTTTTTTCACAAAGTGTCATTTTTCACTAACTTGTGAAAAAAAATTAAATCTTCTATGAACTCACCATACTCCTAACGGAATACCTTGGGGTGTCTTCTTTCTAAAATGGGGTCACTTGTGGGGTTCCTATACTGCCCTGGCATTTTAGGGGCCCTAAACCGTGAGGAGTAGTCTACAAAAAAAAGGCCTCAAAATGACCTGTGAATAGGACGTTGGGCCCCTTAGCGCACCTAGGCTGCAAAAAAGTGTCACACATGTGGTATCGCCGTACTCAGGAGAAGTAGTATAATGTGTTTTGGGGTGTATTTTTACACATACCCATGCTGGGTGGGAGAAATCTCTCTGTAAATGGACAATTGTGTGTAAAAAAATCAAAAGATTGTCATTTACAGAGAGATTTCTCCCACCCAGCATGGGTATGTGTAAAAATACACCACAAAACACATTATACTACTTCTCCTGAGTACGGCGGTACCACATGTGTGGCACTTTTTTACACCCTAAGTGCGCTAAGGGGCCCAAAGTCCAATGAGTACCTTTAGGATTTCACAGGTCATTTTGCGACATTGTTGGTTTCAAGACTACTCCTCACGGTTTAGGGCCCCTAAAATGCCAGGGCAGTATAGGAACCCCACAAATGACCCCATTCTAGAAAGAAGACACCCAAAGGTATTCTGTTAGGACTATGGTGAGTTCATAGAAGATTTTATTTTTTTGTCACAAGTTGGCGGAAAATGACACTTTGTGAAAAAAAACCAATTAAAATCAATTTCCGCTAACTTGTGACAAAAATAAAATCTTCTATGAACTCACCATACTCCTAACGGAATACCTTGGGGTGTCTTCTTTCTAAAATGGGGTCATTAGTGGGGTTCTTATACTGCCCTGGCATTTTAGGGGCCCTAAAACGTGAGGAGTAGTCTTGAAACAAAAATGACCTGTGAAATCCTAAAGGTACTCATTGGACTTTGGGCCCCTTAGCTCAGTTAGGGTGCAAAAAAGTGCCACACATGTGGTATCGCCGTACTCGGGAGAAGTAGTACAATGTGTTTTGGGGTGTATTTTTACACATATAATGCTGGGTGGGAGAAATCTCTCTGTAAATGGACAATTGTGTGTAAAAAAAATCAAGAAATTGTCATTTACAGAGATATTTCTCCCACCCAGCATGGGTATGTGTAAAAATACACCTCAAAACACATTATACTACTTCTCCTGAGTACGGCAATACCACATGTGTGGCACTTTTTTGCAGCCCAACTGCGCTAAGGGGTCCAAAGTCCAATGAGCACCTTTAGGCTTTACAGGGGTGCTTACAATTAGGCACCCCCCAAAATGCCAGGACAGTAAACACACCCCACAAATGACCCCATTTTGGAAAGTAGACACTTCAAGGTATTCAGAGAGTGGCATGGTGAGTCCGTGGCAGATTTCATTTTTTTTGTCGCAAGTTAGAAGAAATGAAATTTTTTTTTTTTGTCACAAAGTGTCATTTCCCGCTTACTTGTGACAAAAAATAATATCTTCTATGAACTCACTATGCCTCTCAGTGAATACTTTGGGATGTCTTCTTTCCAAAATGGGGTCATTTGGGGGGTATTTATACTATCCTGGAATTCTAGCCCCTCATGAAACATGACAGAGGGTCAGAAAAGTCATAGATGCTTGAAAATGGGAAAATTCACTTTTTGCACCATAGTTTGTAAATGCTATAACTTTTACCCAAACCAATAAATATAGGCTGAATGGGTTTTTTTTCATCAAAAACATGTTTGTCCACATTTTTCACGCTGCATGTATACAGAAATTTTACTTTATTTGAAAAATGTCAGCACAGAAATTTAAAAAAAAACATTTTTTTGCCAAAATTCATGTCTTTTTTGATGAATATAATAAAAAGTAAAAATCGCAGCAGCAATCAAATAGCACCAAAAGAAAGCTTTATTAGTGACAAGAAAAGGAGGTAAAATTCATTTAGGTGGTAGGTTGTATGAGTGAGCAATAAACCGTGAAAGCTGGGGTGGTCTGAAATGGAAAAAAAGTGCCTGGTCCTTAAGGGGGTTAAAGCCCACGGTCCTCAAGTGGATAAACTAATGTATATACATACACACATATATATATATATATATATATATATATATATATATATACATACATACACACATATATATATATATATATATATATATATATATATATATATGTGTGTATATATATATATATATATATATATATATATATATATATATATATATATATATATATATATATATTATACTGGAGCTAAACAACATCTATATACAGTACCCAGCTTAAAAAGGATCTGTAGTGAAAATAACATAGTGACATAATGAATAAAATTGTTTATTCTTTACAATATTAATTTATAAATTATTTAGTCAGTGTTTGCCCATTGCAATTTTTTTGCAATAGTGGTCCTTTAAGAAAATAGAAAAAACTCTAAATCTCAGTGAGAAAGAACAATACTAATATAAGTAGTATACATGCATAAAAGGTCAGAAGCCCAGTTCTAGCAGTTATCTCTAATTAGGACTTAATCATCAACCAAATACATAAAACCACTTTACTAATTTTGCTATGGCCTCTATATACCGTAAGTGATATTACTATAACATGTTCATTTAGGTAATGATTTGAGAAACCATAATGGGTTTACTTAGGAGTCTTGACTTTAACTTAGGTTCCATATTTAAATTTAGGTTAGTTGAAGCCAGTAGTGCTCATCCGGATTCCGGATATCCGGGTAACCCGGATATTCGCACTTTTTTTTCCACTATCCGATTCGGATTCCAGTTCGGGAAATGCTGTTGAAAACAAAGAAAAGCCTGAGAATCCCTTATGAGGAGATGGACTGGCCCAAAACCTGTCGGTTCTGTCAGGTTTTAACTGCCTACTTTTTTCACTTTAAAAAAATGCACCACTCATGTAATTTTCTTGCCAGGTGCATTTCAATATACCTACATAAACCTACATAAGTCTTTAAAGAGGAACTTTATCCTAGAATTGAACTTCATCCCAGTCAGTAGCTGATACCCACTTTCCCACGAGAAATCGTTACCTTTTCTCAAACAGATCATCAGGGGGCTCTGTATGGCTGATATTCTGGTGAAACCCCTCCCACAGTGTGATGTCATGACCATGGTGCTGACAGTTTGCTATCCGTGAATCTCGTTGCATTGTGGGAAATAACGGCTTTTTCCAACTGCCAAGCAAGCAATATCTCCCTCTGGGCATAAAACTCTCAGTAACGAACATTCCGTACAGATCACCTTGCAGAACTAAAGATGCCACCACCAGTGATACCTTTCAAAATGTAAATCAGGGTAGGGAAAGGTTTTATAATGGGCAAACACTGACTAAATAATCTATAAATGAACATTGTAAACAATAAGCAAGTTTATTAATTATGTTATTTTCACTACAGCCCCTCTTTCATTAAGGAAAATGAATGGCGTTGCCTTGCTTTTCCAACAGCGTACCATTTGCTGCTTAAACGACAGGTTCTCTTTTTTCCTCCTGAATCTCAGCCAAAACATGGGATTTGCAAAGCACTGCTTCCGAGGCCTTTAGATAATTGCTAAATCATTACTGAGGGAGGAGGAGTTTACCTTTTCAAACTGGAATCCACTCGGGCTTGGATCAATAGACTGAGAGTCATACGATTGATTGCGTTGCTTGTCAATAAAGCTGGAGCTGTTGAAACAGTTGATATTATTGAGGCCTCTTATGGCAAATTAGAAGTCTGTGTCACAGATTAACCTGTTTACGACCAGGCGGCAGCTCCTCCAAGCCGGCCAGGTGCTTTATGGGCCGTTCACTCAGCTTATCGTATTTTCTATTATCTCAGTTTGTTTATTTCTTCCTCACAGTTTAATTATTTCTGTTTTGTTTGTTTTTTTCGGTTCTCAATTCCAAACATCAGCAACTGATGCTTGTGTAATAAAACCACCAATCAGAAGGACCGTGCAAGCTCACCACACACGCTGCAATTCACTCAGACAAATACAGTCACCACACAGGTATCTGCAAAGGTCACGCAGATCGTGGCCTAGGGGTGAATGCTGCATGTGGGCGTACTCATAGATAAGGGGGCGGGGCTTCACATGGAAAAGGGTGCTTTAGGTGGTATGGGAACAGGCTCAGGAGGCACCAGCCTCTGGGCGCAAAGTCCAGAGGGCACTTATGCCTCCCTCACCCAGCAATTGCAGAATGTTTGCGAGCAGAGTGTGCTTTAAGCTGTTATCTGACAGCGCTGCCAGGATCCCTCCCACTCACGTCCATGAGTCCTGGATTTACATCACTGGAGCCTATAGGCACAGATATCCTGGCACCCTAGACTCCGCCCTCCATGAACCTACAAACTCCCACCAAACTGCACTGTCACTTCCCCCTTACTTCCCTTGTCTGTCATAGGTAGCTACAAGTGTCCCTTAGCATTAGTTAGCCAGAGGTACCCTCAATATGAAGTAGCTAGAGAAGCCCCCGACTGAAGGGCGATCTCATCAATTTACAAGAAAAGAGCATCGGCATAGAGGTTAAAATAAGTGCTGTACCACCACAAACTTTGCAAAAATCAAAAATACTTTATTATGGCATCCAAAAACACTGGTTAAAAACAGTTAAAACACATACACTAAATGAAAGCAGCCAGGGGGTACACGAGAGAAACAATGCAAATATTAGATGGTAAGATCTGAAATACTATCAGCAACGAACACAGTAATAAGCAGAATGCAAAGAGTATGATGATACCGATCTCCTGTGATAAACACCTGTTTCTAAACATGCACAATCCATCAAACTGGAAAACACTTGTCCAGAATAGACAAACTAATCTAATCCAGCACCTCTAAACAGCAGGTAATCAAGGATACACAGTACGCAGTCAATACTGGCGTGGATCACACTACGTGTGCGCGGAGAAAGGATAAAGTCAAAAGATTTATGGAACAACCGGTGTAATTGGGATGTCTCTCATGAAGTCCCCCTTGGGCGTCCCCCACGTGTATCGCGGTCCCCCGCTTTTTTAAGAGGTCACTTTTTCAAGAGGATACGCGTGTACTCCTGTAATGTACTCCCATAGCTCCCAACTGTCCCTCTTTTGGAGGGACAGTCCCTCTTTAGGAGCCCTCTCCCTCTGTCCCTCTTTCCAGGGGCAAACCCAGGATTTTCAAGGGGGGGGATTCCTGAAAGGTCTCCCTCAGCCATGGACAAGACAGTATAATAATATAGTAGGACATCATGCTGCTGGGTACACATAATGCAATTTCCCGTCCGACCGACCGACTGACAACAGGATCGATCAGGAGCAGTTTGGATGCAGATAATGATGAGGACAGCCGACATTGCTAATGAAAGGGAAAGTGAAGCATTCACACAGCAGGGCACAGGGCTGTGCTCATACCAGACTCTGTTAAGTTCCCCAAAGCTGCTCCATGCTCTGTACACACGCTCCTGCTCCATGCTTTGTACACACGCTCCTGCTCCATGCTCTGTACACACGCTCTTGCTCCATGCTCTGTACACACACTGCTGCTCCATGCTCTGTACACACACTGCTGCTCCATGCTCTGTACACACACTACTGCTCCATGCTCTGTACACACACTGCTGCTCCATGCTCTGTACACACACTGCTGCTCCATGCTCTGTACACACACTGCTGCTCCATGCTCTGTACACACACTGCTGCTCCATGCTCTGTACACACACTGCTGCTCCATGCTCTGTACACACACTGCTGCTCCATGCTCTGTACACACGCTTCTGCTCCATGCTCTGTACACACGCTCCTGCTCCATGCTCTGTACACACACTGCTGCTCCATGCTCTGTACACACACTGCTGCTCCATGCTCTGTACACACGCTCCTGCTCCATGCTCTGTACACACACTGCTGCTCCATGCTCTGTACACACACTGCTGCTCCATGCTCTGTACACACACTGCTGCTCCATGCTCTGTACACATGCTCCAGCTCCATGCTCTGTACACACACTGCTGATCCATGATCTGTACACACACTGCTGCTCCATGCTCTGTACACACACTGCTGCTCCATGCTCTGTACACACACTGCTGCTCCATGCTCTGTACACACGCCGCAGCTCCATGCTCTGTACACACACTGCTGCTCCATGCTCTGTACACACACTGCTGCTCCATGCTCTGTACACGCTGCCACCCCATGCTCTGTACACATGCTGCTGCTGCTACATCCAAAGTCAACTGTAGCAAGGAAAGAAAGGGGACAGTGCTGTGAGCTGCAGGATGCCTCAACTTGTGCCTGTCTCCAGACACTGCATCAGCCCTGGTCTGAGGGGGGATTCTGGGCAGCTGTAATCCCCCTCTGCGCTTGCCTATGCTTTCCTCCTCATTTGTCCCTCTTTCTATGTAAATATAGATATTTCTATACTAAAAATGTGTTTGGTTGACTCTAAACTTTATTCCCATCCTTTAAATTGATATATTACTAATTTTAAAATGTTAATATGAAGGAAAATGAACCAGGATAGAAAGGGCCAGTGTGGTTTGTATTATAAAACAACATATTTTTCTTATGAAATTTATATGGTATGCGTGCCTAGGGGTTGTGATGGGGGCGTGATCAGGGGTGTGGCAGGGGCGATGCTTAAGTGTCCCTCTTTCTCATCTCAAAAAGTTGGGAGGTATGCACTCCTGGCTTATAAAGGTATAAAGGAATGATTTTATGGCTCCACCTACTGCACTGAAGCTATTATTATTATTTATTATTATTATTATTTATATAGCACCGACATATTACGCAGCGCTGTACAGTGTATATATATATATATATATCTTGTCACTAACTGTCCCTCAAAGGAGCTCACAATCTAATCCCTACCATTGCCATATGTCTATATTATGTAGTGTAAGTACTGTAGTCTAGGGGCAATTTTTAGGGGGAACCAATTAACTTATCCGTATGTTTTTGGAATGTGGGAGGAAACCGGAGTGCCCAGAGGAAACCCACGCAGACACGGAGAGAACATACAAACTCTTTGCAGATAGTGCCCTGGCTGGGATTCGAACCAGGGACCCAGCGCTGCAAGGCGAGAGCGCTAACCACTACGCCACCGTGCTGCATGCATTATGCATTATGGGTATATCAATCACTGCTTCCATTGATTTCTGATCTGTGAGAGAGCGATCTCTTGCTGGCTGAGGCTGCTTTCAGGCCTTGAATGGAGACAGCCAACATAAAGCTAATGATTGTGGCTTGCATGCAAATAATGCAAATTGTATTCAGCTTAGAATTGGGCCAATCAAATGCCACTTCCTGGTGATTTTGATTGGCCTAATTCCAAGCTGGCCACAGTTTGCATGTAAGCTGGAGTTTCTAGTATCCCGATGACCTCTCTCTCTAGGAATAGCTAGCTGTACTTCTGCTGATACAGGCTCGCTATGCACACATCAAACAGCCGCTAGTGTTTGGAACACATGGTACAGGGCCCGCAGTGAATCAAACTGCACGCCCCGGAACAGGCATCTTGTAAGTCTGCAGGTTGTGCTGGTGCCACTTCTCACCCCCCCAGCCCGGAATTCCTCCCTGCGATTCTATCATTTCATTTTCTATATTTCCAGTGGGGTCTTCCGCTTAATTAATTCACAAATTGCTTCTCAATGCATGGGGATTTAGTGACCATAAATATTTTATGGTCATTAAATATTCATTGGAAAGTGTTATTTATAATAAATTTCAAATATTTACCTTGATTCCAACTCGAGCATTATTATTATTTTTTTTTACTTCCTCGAAGTGAAAGTCAATCCCTTCTAGTGTACTGGTTAAGGCGACCGGGGTTCTGAATCTCGGCTCTTCCGGTTCAGTAAGGAGACCTTGGGCAAGACTCCCTAAGGCCTCTTTTCCATGGACCGTTGAACTGTGTGCTCAGCAAGCAGTTACCAGCAGCAGTGAGCAGTTCTGAGAGTTTGAGAGGCATTTCACTGCCTATCAACAGTCCGTGGAAAGGAGGCCTAAATGTTCTGTGTCTGTCTATTTCACAGTGGAACGCCTCCAAGTGTAATAAATAAGGATAACCTTTGTAAGCCACGATGTAGGAATAGGAGTCTTAGTGGGAGAAATTGTGCTGGTGCCCCCTCTCCTGGGGGTCTCTGGGGCCATTCTCTGCAGCAGCCGCCATCGCACCAGCTGTAAACCAGACACCTAAATTCAGCCTTGTGATTGATTATGTCGACAGGACCTGCCTCCCTAAATATGGGGCCCTTCTCCATATACTACCCAGGGAGTTGCTGTAGCCGGAGCCACCTCTTCCCAATCAGTAGCTCTTTAAGACGAAAAATCTTCACCTTTTCTCTAACAGATCATCAGATCAGTAGATAATCGTCTACTGCAGCGCTCGCTCCCGTGTGCTTGCTCGCCGCCGCCCGTTAGTGGGGAGATCAATGAGTCCCTGTTTCAATGATTGCCGGCATCAATGAGATGCCTGCAGTCATTGTAATAACAAATGTTACACATACACACATAACTTCCTGTTCGCGTACTAACCGCATTATGTGTGGGACATCTTGTGGCCAAATAGTAAAATTACACCTGCATACATTCATTTTAATAATGACACATACCATTAAAATTAACCTGTTACCTCTCACACTCTCCTGCAGTTGCACAAATAAAACATTTGCATAAAACATACATAAATATTTACCTTAAGGACAGAACTTTTTATTATGTATGTCAAGAGGGTATATTCCTGCTATTTTTTTTTTTTAAATATGGGCTTGTAATTAGTGATGGAAGTAAAAGTGAAAAAATGAACCATTATTTCCAAATAAAATATTGGTGCCATACATTGTGCTAGGGAAATATTTTAAACATTGCAATAACCAGGATAAACGGGCAAATAAAATGTGTCGGTTTTAATTACGGTAGAATGTATTGTTTTAAAAATTATAATGGCCGAAAACTGAGAATTAACTACTTTGGACTCCTGGACGTACTAGCTACGCCCAGGAGGCCATGATCACTGCCGCGCGCCCCCGCGGCTGATCGCGCGTGCACGCGCACTCCCGGCCCCGGTTCGCTAGCCAGGCAATCAGTGAATCGGGCTATGGTGCCCAATCACTGATTGCTCTCCCCCCCAAGAAAAACCGTCAGCTTCGCACGGAAGCTGAGGTTTTTCTGTTCCTATTTCCCCCGACGTCACTCTAAGCGTCCGTGTTATGCTTAGAGTGACGTCATTGTAAACAAACTCATGGCTGCAATCTTGTGGCCAAAAAGCTAACTGCATGAAAATGCAAAAAAAAATAAAAAAATAGACCAATATGTAAAAAAAAATTTGATTTGCATCCCACCCTCCCAAAAATACCCACATAAAATGTTGAATAATAAAAAAAAAACATTACAATTAAAAAAAAAAAACAACACATAAATATTTACCTAAGGGTCTAAACTTTTTAAATATCTATGTAAACATGAAATCTTTCTATTTTTTTTTAATTAAAAGCTTGTAAATATTGATGGATGCAAAACGGAAAAAATGCACTTTTATTTCCAAGTAAAATATTGTCGCCATACATTGTGATAGGGACATAATTTAAACGGTGTAATAACCGGGAGAAATGGGCACATACAATACATGAGTTTTAATTGTGGAGACATGTATTACTTTAAAACTATAATGGCCGAAAACTGAGAAATAATGCATTTTTTAAGTGTTTTCCTTATTCTTCCTGTTAAAATGCATTTACAGTACTTAGCAAAGTGTACCCCCCCAAAGAAAGCCTAATTGGTGGCACAAAAAATGAGACATAGATCAGTTCAATGTGATAAGTAGTGATAAAGTTATAGGCTAATGAATGGGAGGTGAACATTGCTCGGATGCATAAAGTGAAAACTACTGAAGGCTGAAGTGGTTAATGAATGTTTTCCTTTTTTTTTTCTTATATTTTTTTTACAGTAAAATGCAATTAGAATAAAATAATTCTTAGCAAAATGTACCACCCAAAGAAAGCCTAATTAGTGGTGAAAAAAAAAACAAGGTACAGATCGTTTTTGTTGTGATAAGAAGAAATAAAGTTATTGGCGGACGAATGGAAGGCGTACTGACAGGTGAAAATTGCTCTGGTACAGAAGGGGAAAACCCCTCAGTAGTGAAGTGGTTAAGCTTGTATAGAAATCAATAATGCTACATATACATTTTTCAGTACTGCTATTGTGACATATCCGATGCAACAGATGTGTCTGAACGTTTTGGGTGTACAGAACCGACAATCACCCCAGGCAACTCATCTGTACAACAGCCAAACTCTTGGTACCAAATCACCCCCGGCTACTGAAAGACCTGGCCCTCTATACAATAGGTGAGTGCTGGCAGCAAAATCACCAAAATAACCTGGTATAGTACAGGAACTCTCACTCCTGCCGCAGTAAAAGATCTGCAGCGCGGGTCACGTGACTGCGCCGGTGACTGGAAATCACAAGTAATTAGGACTTTTACTTAATACATTTATTCTTATCTTATTAGACTATTGGGAGTGAGGGAACGGGACAATAAAAATTTAACGGGGAAGGGGCTTGAAAGTCGCTGGAATTCAAACAATGATGCAGTAAAAGGCGAGACGCCAGACTGGCGTGGAGGAACTGAGCACGCCTCACAGGACAGGTCTGTTTGGTGTAAACACAAAGGTGTATTTGCTGTAGAAAGTCAAATTTGCAGGGCTGTGGGAAGTGGCTGCAATGACAGAGGCATTGTCCTGTTTTACAGGTGTACAGACGGTATGCGATGACTCAGCCGTTAGAGCTGTGACTGTCACCCTGGAATGCAACACCATGAAATATACGCACCATTATCTACAGCTGCAGGGCTGCCCGTGCGCCACAAAGGAGTCTGGGTATCTTCAGCCAGAGGGCTGCCCATGTGCCACAAAGGAGTCTGGGTATCTGCAACCAGAGGGCTGCACATGCGCCACAAAGGAGTCTGGGTATCTGCAACCAGAGGGCTGCACATGCGCCACAAAGGAGTCTGGGTATCTGCAGCCAGAGGACTGCCATTGCACCACAAAGGAGTCTGGGTATCTGCAGCCAGAGGGCTGCCCATGCACCACTAAGGAGTCTGGGTATCTGCAACCAGAGGGCTGCCCTTGCGCCACAAAGGAGTCTGGGTATTTGCAGCCACAGGGCTGCCCATGCATCACAAAGGAGTCTGGGTATCTGCAGCTACAGAGAAAGGATAGCTGGGTCTCGACCTGGATTTTGCAATTATAGCTGTGGCTATATTAGCATCATAGTAGCAGAAAACAGTTTTTTCTGCTACTATGGTGCTAATAAAGCCACAGCTATAATTGCAAAATCCAGGTCGAGACCCAGCTATTCTTTCTTTGTGCTTCATTGTTTTGCACCCTTGGTGGATCCGGGTATTTACTGATTGACTCCCTGATACCTATCTGCATAAGGTAGAGCCGGGGACCATTGCTTTTGTATCTGCAGCTACAGGGCTGCACATGTGCCACAAAGGAGTCTGGGTATCTGCAGCCACAGAGCTGCCCATATGCTACAAATAAGTCTGGGTATCTGCAACCAGAGGACTGCCCTTGTGCCACAAAGGAGTCTGGGTATCTGCAACCAGAGGACTGCCCTTGTGCCACAAAGGAATCTGGGTATCTGCAACCAGAGGGCTGCCCTTGCACCACAAAGGAGTCTGGGTATTTGCAGCCACAGGGCTGCCCACGTGTCACAAAGGAATCTGGGTATCTGCAGCCACAGGGCTGCCCTTGTGCAACAAAGGAGTCTGGGTATCTGCAGCCACAGGGCTGCCCATGCGCCACAAAGGAGTCTGAGTATCTTCAGCCACAGGGCTGCCCTTGCGCCACAATGCGCCACAAAGGAGTCTGGGTATCTGCAGCCACAGGGCTGCCCATGTGCCACAAAGAAGTCTGGGTATCTACAGGCACAGGGCTGCCCTTGTGCCACAATGCGCCACAAAGGAGTCTGGGTATCTGCAGCCACAGGGCTGCCCATGTGCCACAAAGGAGTCTGGGTATCTGCAGCCACAGGGCTGCCCTTGTGCAACAAAGGAGTGTGGGTATCTGCAGCCACAGGGCTGCCCATACGCCACAAAGGAGTCTGAGTATCTTCAGCCACAGGGCTGCCCTTGCGCCACAAAGGAGTCTGGGTATCTGCAACCAGAGGGCTGCCCTTGCGCCACAAAGGAGTCTGGATATCTGCAGCCACAAGGCTGCCCTTGCACCACAAAGGAGTCTGGGTATCTACAGGACAGGGCTGCCCACGGGCCACAAAGGAGTCTGGGTAATACAAAGTGGCACAGAGAAAGATAGTTCTGCTTTCTGGGTAGCTAGGATAAAATTCAATAGCCTGTTAGTATTAGACAATGTTTTTATGGCATCCTGAAGTTTTCCATCCTCAAAGTGCTGCATGAGTGTCTGCCTGAGATTTCTACCTTTGCTCCTTATGAAAAGCACAAGGTCAGAGCAATAAACCTGTCTCACAGCTAAACAACCTTATCTACCTCTTACCTGGAGTGCTTCTAAATGCTGGTGCACACTTTCAATTAGGATTGGCCAATCACGGACCAGTTTTCCCATCTCCATGTAGTATGAGGGTTTATCTACACAATCTGCACACGGTATTCAATATCTGTTGACCCTGAGGCTAGGAACACACTAGGCAGAAACGCTAGCGTTGAAGAAAACGCATGTGTTTTTGCCGCTAATGGAAGTCTATGGACCTCATGTAAAAACGCAAATATGTGCAGTTTTGAAAAGCACAACTTGCTGCATAATTTTCAAAAACACTTGTAAAACGCCCATAATGTTTCCCAATGGAGATGCAGAGGAATGCATATTTACATGCGTTTTTGATGCTTTTTAAAAAAAATAATATACTGTATTTTAGAGAGAATAAATAAAACTTAAACACACCAAAAATACACAATAAAAACGCACGGTTTTCTGCACTGTCTAGTGTGCTCCCAGCCTCATACTACATGGAGGTGGTAAGCTTGGTCAGTGATTGGCCACTCATAATTGATAGTGTGTAACAAGCTTAAAGAGAACCAGAGATGAAGCACCCTCTTGTATTTTACCTTATAAATCAGTGGGAACATGACAGTAAACACCTAATCTGCTCTTTGTTTCATTGTTCTCTGTGTAATCTGACTGTTATCACCTCTGATAAGAATCCCCAACTGAGCACTCAGCTTTGCTATGGAATGATTATAGTTGAGTCTGGCTTCTCTGGTGTCTTTTCAAGCCCAATCCTGCCCCCTTGTGGCTCTGCTATAATGACTCAGCTATAATTAATCCCTGCAAAGCCAGACTGAATGCTCAGTCCAGGATTCTTATCACAGCTGATAACATACACTTTTAGCAGTGAGGATGAAACAGAGAGCATGGTAAGTGTTTTCTCTAATGTTCTAACTGATATATATGGTAAAATACACAAGTGTGCTTCGTCTCTGGTTCCCTTTAAGGGTCGGAACACACTAGGCAGAAACGCTAGCGTTGCGGAAAATGCACATAATGCAAATCAATGGGCTGCATGGAAAAATGCATATGCTTGCGATCTGCAATGTGCGTTTTTGTTTTTTTTAAATGCAGGACTTGCTGCATATTTTTTCAAAACGCATCAAAAAGGCACATAATGAATGTCAATGCTGACGCAGAGGTATTGCGTTTTTAGTGCATTTTTTATGCATTTAAAAAAAAAAAAAAAAACAAGTTCGATGATGTATTTCCACTTCCTGTTGACTTTGTAGTGATTAGCATAAAATGTATATCAAACACACACACAAAATGCAAATGCGCTTTTTATATGCGAACCGCAAACGGATTACAAAGCAAGAAAAACGCAAGTGCGGAACAAAAAACGCGAATGCACTAAAAACCCACGCAAAACACACTAAAACGAACAAACACATACGCAGCAAAATGCTAAATTTCATGCACTGCCTAGTTTATTCCCACCCACCCTAAGGCCTCTTTCACAGTAGGATGTTGCGTTTTGATGTGACATTAAAGTCGCAACGCAAATTACAACGCAATGCCTCCAAAAAGTCGCAACGCAACTTAATGCCCCATTATCATCGCATACAGTAGAGCATACAGGCAATGAAAAATATGCTTCCAAGTCATTACTGAGCATGTGCAAACAGTCCAACGCAGCTAATAACGTGTATAACGCACAGCATGCAGCACTTTCTAATAACGCTACACGTTACACACAAACGCAACATGTGCACTGTGAATGTTGCACAGACTTTGTATTGCTGTGCGACTTTATGGGGGCATTGTGAAAGAGGCCTTAAGGTGGTCACTAACAGGGATTTGGGATAGGATTGGCAGAAAATAAACTCCATTGATGTTACCAATCGACTGCGAACGATTCTTAAAGCAAGCGTTCTGCAATTTTGTCAATCAAAAAAATCGTTTTTTATAATTGGTTGTGATGGGTAGGGAGTACATATTGGTTCGTTGATGGTGAAATAATCTATGTATTACAAAATGTTTTAATTATAATTTGCAAATCACTGACCAATTTTACCATGTAGTATGAGGGTTTACCTGCATAATGTGCTATTAGTATCTGTTGACCCTCATGCAACATGGAGGTGGTAAAATTGGTCAGTGAGCGGCCAATTATAGTTGAAAGTTTGTACCAGGCTTTAGTGGCCACCTTAAAGCCAATATCCAATTTTGATTGGCCATTCTTGAGCAAGAAAGGAGGGCTTCAGGCTGGGATCTGTCCAGACTGAACAGCAAGGTAACAGTTGGCTAAAGGTATCCATACACTGGTCGATTTGACATCAGATTCGACCAACAGATAGATCCCTCTCTGATCGAATCTGATCAGAGAGGGATCGTATGGCCACCTTTACTTCAAACAGAATGTGAATCGATTTCAGCCTGAAACCGTTCACAATCTGTGGAGCTGCCGCTACTGCCTCCCCCCTTTATACATTACCTGTTCCGGCCGGCGCGAGTCCCCTGGTCCCCGCTGCCTTCTTCTCCGCTCCTGGCTCCGGACCGTTCCTGCAGCTACTGAACTTCCTGTCCAGGGGAAGTTTAAACAGTAGAGGGCGCTCTACTGTTTAAACTTCCTGCCCGGACAGGAAGTTCTGTGTAGCTGCAGCGGTCCGGAACCCAGCGCGGAAAGAAGACAGCGGGGACCAGGGGAATCGCGCCGGCAGAACAGGTAATGTATACCCGCTGTATTGCGTCGGTCATCGGGCATTTGAACGCCGCTATCAACGCACTCCCGACCCGCCAGCGATCGAGAAAAATCCTCCGCACGGACAGATCGATGGGAATCGACGGGAACGATCGATTTCGGATGGAAATCGATCGTTCTGTCAGCGGTGTGCACGGCAATTTCACAGCCGATTCGATCACTGTGATCGAAACGGCTGTATATCGGCGGGAAAATCGTTAGGTGTATGGGCTCCTTAAGAAGTGCTAGCAGTCCCGCCCAAAGGACATAGTAAGAACTGCAGGTCATGTGGGCAGCTTTTTAAACCAGTGATTTTCTCTGCAGACGCCTTGTTTGATATGTAAAGATCACACTCAGACACTCTGCTTACCGAGTTATTAGTCAATATATGGATTTGGTATTGAGACTCAAAAACCGCTAGTGTAGTCGCAAACGTTCAGCGCTTTTTGAAGTGATTTTTCTAGGCGATTCTAGGCATGTCGCTAGGGATTTTCTAAGCATGCCTAGCGATTTTTGGAGCATTTTGGTGTAGCGTTTTTTATATTTTGTTACAGTACACCTGTAACTGAACAGCTTCTGTAGCAAAAACGCTTGGAAAATCGCTCTGATCTGGCACATTTCAGAGCGATTTTCTACTTTCCTATACTTAAAGGGAACCAGAGACGAAGCACCCTCATGTATTTTACCATATGTATCAGTGGGAACATTAGTGACAACACCTACCCTGCTCTCTGTTTCATTCTGCACTGCACAGCTTGCTTCTAATCGGCCCTGATGAAATCCCTGACTGAGCTTTCAGTCTGACTTTGCTCAGGAATTTTTGTAGCTCAGCCTGTCTTCTCTCATGTCTTTTCAAGCCCAAGCCTGCCCCCTGCTGGCTCTGCTCAGGAATCATTATAGCTTAATCATTATAGCAGAGCCAGACTGAATGCTCAGTCGGGGATTTTATCAGGTCTGATAAGAAACAAGCTGTGCAGTGCAGAATGAAACAGAAGGCATGGTAGGTGTTTTCTCTAATGTTCCCACTGATCTATATGGTAAAATACATGAGGGTGCTTCGTCTCTGGTTCACTTTAACATTGAGGCTGAATCACCTCAGAAATCAGCAGAAATGCTGCAGGACCCGCGTTCGCAATTGGAAAAAAATCACGCCGCTCCGGTATGCTCCATCCCATTTCAATACATTAGCTAAGCGCTTTTCAAAGCGATGATGTTATTAAAATCACTCAGAAGCGCTCGTGGTGTGCACCAGCCCTGGGGCTTTATTCACATCTAAAATCAAAATCACTGACGTCAGTGATTTTCAACTTTGTGCGCATTTTTTTTCCCCCTCCAGCCGCTCCGCTGCGCACTACGATTTTGTACAAAGCGCTTTTGCAGAACGATTCAGTTTTTTCACTTCCTGACGTCAGTCAGGTAGTGAACTCTTTCACCCGGAAATGAATAAATACAATGTATTTATTCATAAAAGCGCGAACGCAATCGCAGCACAAAGCACAAACCTTCCATTGTAGCAAAATCGCCCAGAAAATGGTACAGGCAGTGCTTTGCTGAGCGGAAAGCGGACGAATCGTGCTGATATAAACTGTCCCATAAGGAATCATTGCACTAGCGATTTCAGGGAGTTTTTAAAAATTGTTCCAAAAAAAACCACAAAACACCCTAGGTGTGAACAAGCCTTTAGGCCCTATTCACACTTAAGCGTTTTGCGGGCGATTTCAGCAAAACGCTTAAGCGCTAGTGCTTTTTAAAGTGCTAGTGCAATAATACCCTATGGGCCCGTTCTCACTTGGGCGATTTGCGTTAATCGACGGCGATTAATGCAAATCGCCAAATGCAAATTTGTAGCCTGCACTATTTTAAGGCGATTTTCCGGTGTTTGCGTTTAGTGCTATAGAAGCGCTAAACGCGATCGCGAAAAAATCACCAAGTGTGAATGGCGATTTTTTTCACGTTAATTGCCAAAAATCGCCAGAGCAAAACGCTAGCAAAAGCGCTAGCGTTTTGCAAGTGTGAATGGGGCCTTAGAGGACTTTCCATAAGCGGATGGAGTCTAGCTCGGTTCGCCAGCAGAGCGGATAGTGACGGGTTAATGCGGTGAGCCATCCTTCTCCGCCACAGATTATCTGTCACTACTATTTCTCCTCTGCTACTCCTGGCAGCCTCACCCGCTAATAAATTCCTTGGGAAGGCAATAAAACACCTCCATTTCATGCATCTCCTTCCTGGAGGAACTCCCGCTTCTGAGAAGAGACGATGATAAGGAGGAATAGAGGATTTCTCCAGCTTCTCGCTGTCTCTGTGATCAGTTACCGCCGTACTCGGTGTCTGCTCTGCCCTGATACGGGAGTCCTCGCTGGACCACCAGAGCAGCGCAATCTCTCTCCCTAGCAGGGATATCATGAGGGTCTCGGCACCTTTTTTCGCCCTCCCACATACACCAGTTTTAGGTAGACTGAGGTGCCCCCATAATTAGGTAGTCCCCGAGTATAACTAGCCAGAAGTGCTGCCCACTAAAGGTAGCCAGATGTACACCCAGTATTAGGTACCCCCCCCCCCCCCCCAGTATGGGAGTCACAGGAGCCTCCAGCAACAGATAGCCCCCATTATAGGTAGCCGGAGGGGGGGTCACAGTTTTAGGTAGCTCCCCAGTATGGGTAGTCAGAGGGGCTGCCAATATTAGCTAGCCTCTGCTCGCATTACTCTGCAATTGGCTATGGGCCCCAAAGCAGATGCTATGGCTGCTATGGTGATCCCTATGCCTCTGCTCAGTACCCATTTATAGCTCTGAGACCACTTTTACACTTGCATTGCATTGCATTACCCTGTTTTACAGCAGGGTAACGCAATGGCAATGGGGCCTAGCAGACTTAATGCATCGCACTGCGCCAGAAGTTTCCGAATAGCCTCCAATCCACCGCAAAGTCAGCAGCGCATTATCGTATGACTTTAGAGTCAATGGGTGAGGCAGGAATTTAATCGATGGGAGCGTGGTGCGTCGCGGGGCGCATGCGTGGACTGACAGGAATCCCAGTGTCGTACTTCCTGCCCAGAAGGGATTACGTCACTCAGCGGGGGTGGAGCTATGCATATGACCCTGTCAGCACACCCTGCCACAGGGTCATATGTAATTTTTTGCGTTGCGGTGGGATGCAGTAGGGACATCACATTCCCACTGCAACGCAAACATTACAAGTAAAATAAGCCTCAAAAAATATCTCAATATCATCCAACTACCTGCTTACAGTAGAACTGAAGCTGGTAAGAAAAAAATGTTTCCTCAGCTGTGGAGAAGGAAGGCTCTGGATCCATTAGATCCTTCCCAGTCCTTTCTCTCCATGCCCTTGTTCCACCACCAGGCCCCAAGTAAAGTTCTTCGACCACCTTAGTCAAATACATCTTTGGCCCCACTTGAGTAGTCTTTGGAAAGTACTTGCACCCTCAAATTCCTGCAAAGACAAGCGGATCCCTACTGGATTTGCGCTGTACGTATGCACTCGTTTTCAGAAGCACTCGGGGACGTGAGTAGACGTGAGCTTTCCAAGGAGTCCAGAAGACACAGAACTTCACCAGGGGACAGCAGTGGTCTGAGGACATGGAGAGAGGACCAGGAAGGCTTTAGGGGATCCAGAACATTCCCTTTCCATAGCAGGAGAACAGAGGCGCCAGCAGAATAAAAATACATAAAATTCTTAAAAGTAGGAGATGCATTGGTGGACTTACCTACCCCCAAGGATACTAACTACACGTGTTAAACAAGGTAATTTATTTCAAGAGCTTGCAACGCGTTTCGCAGGCGTGACTCCGCTTCATCAGGCAATAAAAAGGGAGCAAACAACTGTAAGCATCCAGGTCCGTGAAACGCACCTCTGTCATATCGGGCTCTCGTGTCCCTTGTCTTTTTATCATTGTACCAATTCCCTTTCCATAGGTGAGTGTCTATTTTTTTTTACCTCGTTTTAATAATGTCAGTGCCCCCCCCCCCCCCCTTCCGCCCTCATTCCATCAGTTCTGGCCCATCCAGGCATGGACTCCACAGGACTTCTGAATGTGTCCCATGGTTATTAGCAGCAGACTCTTCAGGCCCCAAAAGCTGTGGGATGGGCCCTCCATGCTTTGGCCCAGCTTTTTCCAGCAGGCTCAGATTTCTGGAAGGCCACAAAAGCCCGGGCCTTGGGCAGCTGCTATCCCAGCGAAGGCTGGATATGGAAGAGGAGTTGTTTCATATAGAGAATGGGCTGCTGTACTTCAGAGAGAGAGGCTGCTGTACATGGACGTTACATGAGGTAGAAGGGGCAGCACATGGAATGGGAGGGGCGCAGCTGCACAGGGAAGATGAGCCACAAAAAAGTTGGCCTGGGCCGGAAGAGGTATAAATCCGTCCTTGTTTTCCAGCACAGCTTCATTGGGTTAAGAAGAGAAAAGAGAGAGGGCCACTGGCGGAGCCATACCTCTGGTGTACTTCCTGCCTTCACCTAATTCACTCCTGCAACAAGGTGGAAGTCTCAGAACAGTCACCTGGCAACAGCTCTGCAAAGTACTGTTGCCATGGTTGCAAAGTACAGCAATTTGAGCTGTCACCTTTGGAAAATTCTTAGCTCGCTGCAGAAGGAAATTGAAATGAATTTTTAATAATAATAAAAAAAAAAAGTGCAAAGAAAACTGAAATTTCCATCTACTGTTTGCGCTGGGGGGGGGGGGGGGGGGAGTGGGGGTGGCTCTTATGTCAGGGATGTATTGAAGACGCACGCGGCAGACAGTCTCCGGGCACCAGCAAGAAGTCCGGGGATAACAGATGGCTTCTCAGGCAGCCACAGTCCAAATGTGAAGTGCAGTACGCGATCTGCCAAGTAACTGTCACCTCTCAGCTGGGCGCCCGTGTACACAGGAAGCTATCGTCACCCTCTGGCACAAGGAGGGAACACTACGCCACAGCGTGTGCATGCAGCCTGACGGGTTACCCTGTACTGGTCCATTACAGGTCCTCTTCCTACGGCTAAGTTGGAGACCTGTGTCAGTATCTCAGCGCTGACCCCTCTATGGCCATTTGAAGGTGGCCACAGACGGGTCAGTATTTCCGGAAGACTCAGTCGCTTGGATGGAATCTGCAAGTGATCTACTGACCTCAGTATAAGCGATCAATAAACTTGCGACTAATCTCAGACAGTTTATCGAGGCATGACAGAGCATGGCAGTATATTTTCCTCAAGGGGCTAGCCTTAGGCCTCTTTTCCATGGATAGTTGATAGGCAGTGAAATGCCTCTCAAACTCTCACAACTGCTCGCTGCTGCCTGTTAACTGCTCACTGCTGCCTGGTAACTGCTCACTGCTGCCTGGTAACTCCTCACTGCTGCCTGGTAACAGCATGCTCAGCACACAGTTCAACTGCCCATGGAAAAGAGGCCTTAAAGAGGAACTGTCACAAAAATCTTAAAATTGAAAACACATACAAATAAGAAGTACATTTCTTCCAAAGTAAAATGAACCATAAGTTACTTTTCTCCTATGTTGCTGTCATTTACAGTAGGTAGTAGAATAACCAACAGGTTTTGGGTTAGTCCATCTCTTCATGGGGGATTCTCAGCATGGCCTTTATTCTTTATAAAGACATTCCCTGAAAAAGATTTATACAATGATGCTGGCCAGCCTCCCTGCTCACCGTACACTTCTTTGGCAGTTGGACGGAGCAACTGTCATTCACTAAGGCCCGGTGCACACCAGAAAACGCTAGCAGATCCGCAAAATGCTAGCAGATTTTGAAACGCTTTTTCTTCTTTTTCTGTAGCATTTCACCTAGCATTTTGCGGTTTTGGGAAGTGTTTTTGGTGTAGTAGATTTCATGTATGGTTACAGTAAAGCTGTTACTGAACAGCTACTGTAACAAAAAACGCCTGGCAAACCGCTCTGAAGTGCCGTTTTTCAGAGCGGTTTGCGTTTTTCCTATACTTAACATTGAGGCAGAAACGCATCCGCAATCCAAAATCTGCAGCAGCCCGGGAGTATGCGTTTCTGCAAAACGCCTCCCGCTCTGGTGTGCACCAGCCCATTGAAATACATTACCCTAGCGGATCCGCACCCGCATGCAGATCGCAAACCACAGCAGAACCGCTCTGGTGTGCACTAGGCCTAAGTGCTTTTAAAAATAAAGAAAACCCTGAGAACCCCCCATGAGAAGAGGGGCTAGTCCAAAATCTGTCGGTAATGTCAGATTTCTACTACCTACTGTAAGTGACAGCAACATAGGAGAAAAGTAATTTATGGCTCATTTTACTCTGGAAGAAACATACTTCTTATTTGTATAGGTTTACATGTATTGTACATTTTAAGATTTTCGCGACAGAGGTCTTTTAAATAACAAAACAAACACAGAACATTTATATTGCGCTTTTCTCCTGGCAGACTCAAAGCGCCAGAGCAGCAGCTACTAGGGCATGCTCTATAGGCAGTAGCAGTGTTAGGGAAACTTGCCCAAGGTCTCCTACTGAATAGGTGCTGGCTTCGTGAACAGCCAGAGCCGAGATTCAAACCCTGGTCTCCTGTGTCAGAGGCACAGCCCTTAACCATTACACTATCCAGCCAGAACTGAAAGAGCCGGAACTGAGAGAGCCGGAACTGAGAGAACCGGAACTGAGAGAGCCGTAACTGAGAGAGCCGTAACTGAGAGAACCGGAACTGAGAGAACCGGAACTGAGAGAGCCGGAACTGAGAGAGCCGGAACTGAGAGAGCCGGAACCGAGAGAGCCGGAACTGAGAGAACCGGAACTGAGAGAGCCGGAACTGAGAGAACCGGAACTGAGAGAACCGGAACTGAGAGAGCCGGAACTGAGAGAACCGGAACTGAGAGAGCCGGAACTGAGAGAGCCGGAACTGAGAGAGCCGGAACTGAGAGAACCGGAACTGAGAGAGCCGGAACTGAGAGAGCCGGAACTGAGAGAGCCGGAACTGAGAGAGCCGGAACCGGAACTGAGAGAACCGGAACTGAGAGAGCCGGAACTGAGAGAGCCGGAACTGAGAGAGCCGGAACTGAGAGAGCCGGAACTGAGAGAACCGGAACTGAGAGAACCGGAACAGAGAGAGCCAGAACTGAGAGAACCAGAACTGAGAGAGCCGGAACTGAGAGAACCGGAACTGAGAGAACCAGTCCAGAACTGAGAGAGCCGGAACTGAGAGAACCGGAACTGAGAGAACCGGAACTGAGAGAACCGGAACTGAGAGAACCGGAGCTGAGAGGGATATGGAGGCGCTGATATGTTTGTTTCCTTTTAAATAATGCACATTGCCTGGCTGTCCTGCTGCTCTAATACAATCCAGTGTTGCCAACTCATCCCTTTAATTACTGACACATCTAAGTTATACAGGTTCTGGGGCCACTTACACATAGTCAGTGCCTTAACTGCATCTACCTAGCCGTGAAACCTGTATAATTCATATGTGTCAGTAATTAAAGGGATGAGTTGACAACACTAATACAAGCCATAGGCCCTGAACAAGCATGCAGATAAGAGGTATATGACAAATCTGCCAAGATTAGCTGCATGCTTATTTCAGGTGTGTGATTCAGACACTACTACTGACCAGAAACATCAGCAGGTCTGCCAGGTAACTTGTACTGTTTTAAAGGAAATAAAAATGGCAGCTTCCATCGGCCTCACACCTCAGTCTCTTCACGGAATCAGCAGAGTGTTGCATGACTCCAGGTGGAAATGGGTAAAGAGACTTCTTTCTTTCCTTGCTGTAGAAATATCCGCTTTGGATGGACGTCTCCTCTCCGGTGCTCTAGGCCCAGCTATTCCTCATTCCGAACATAATTACAGATTCTATAGCAGCGAAATGACGACAGCAAAGAAAACATGAAATCCAGTCCGCAGCGTGTGAACCGGCCAGCGCTGCTAAAGAAACCCGTGGCATTCCTAGAGTGGCCCAAAGAGGACAGGTGTCGCCAATACCTCTCCACCATATGCACATTCCTGCCTATTAGGTTTCATGCTCTGCCCGCTGCTAGCAAACATTAACCCTCCCCTTCCTGCAGAGCGGACCCTGAAACCAAGATCTGCTGGCCGAGACCCCTTCTACACAGCAACCAGCTCAAACTCCCATCTAGACCACTCCAGACATACGTTTTCCTAGCTCTGTGCAACACTCAGATATAAGGCTTGCCTTAAAGTGACACTGAAGCAAAAAAAAAAAGATATAATGAATGGGTTGTGTAGTACGGATAATTCAGATTGATAGCAAAGAAAATATTCTCATATTTTTATTTTCAGTTATATACTGTTTTTTATAACATTGCATCATTGTCTAATATTTGCAGTTTACACACTACTCAGCATTCTAAATGATTTTACAGAGCAGGTCAGTGAACTTTTCACCTGTCCTCTGGAGAGAAAAAAAAATACAATTGGCCTCAATTCACTAAGATCACGCTGGAGATAATGGCCTTAATTCACTAAGCTTATCTCCTGTCTTTAATAACGTTTCTAGAGTTATCACCATGGTGATAAGGCATGTAGTATTCAGGAAACCGTTTACCTCAGGCAAACCTAAAGTTAACTCTTCTGTCTTTAAGTTAAAGAAAATCTGTACTGAGAAAAACGGCCTCTGGGGGGTACTCACCTCGGGAGGGGAAGCCTCCGGATCCTATCGAGGCTTCCCCGTCCTCCTGTGTCCCATGGGGGTCCCACTGTGCCCCTCCGAACAGCAGCGATGTAAATATTTACCTTCCCGGCTCCAGCACAGGCGCAGTAGCGGCACTGCGCTCCGAAGTAGGCGGAAATACCCGATCTCAGTTGGGTCCGTTCTACTGCGCAGGCACAAGTAGAACGCAGTAGAGCGGACCCGACAGAGATCGGGTATTTCCACCTACTTCGGAGGCGAAAGCCGAAACAGCGCCCCCGCTGGAGCCTGGAAAGGTAAATATTGAACAAGCTGTCGGATCTGTCGGGCCACTGTTCAGAGGGCTGCAGTGAGACCCCCATGGGACAGAGGACGGCGTGGGAAGCCTCATTAGGATCCGGAGGCTTCCCCCACCCGAGGTGAGTACCACCCAGGGGAAGTTTTCCTTGTTACAGTGTCTCTTTAAGGTGAGATCTCTAAAGTTAACTCTTCAATCCTTAAAATAACTCCAGAATTCTTAAAATAACTACAGAGGAGGTAACTTAAGGAATGAAGAGATAAGATAACTATCTCACTGTGTGGATGTAAATTTTCTCTTGCCTTATTATCTCCAGCATAATAATAAGACCGACTCCGCGGATTTACGATCAGTTTCCGATTTCCGAGTAATGTTTTGTCATTTTTTGCATTCTTTGATTGGCCAAATACTTTCGAGGTGACTATGCATTATTCTCTGATTGGTCCAGTGCTTACGAGTTCAGTGATTGGGCTAAAATGACCAAATTGAGGTAACGCAGTATTTCAGCAAAAATCCAAATTCTGTTTTCCGAGTTCCGATCGGAAATTCGGACGTTCACACCCCCACGGCTCTGGGCCCCCTGCGATCGAAGGGGTTTCTCCCTCTAGTTACGCCCCTGATCTGCACCTCACAATCCAATCTTCCCATGGTGCAATGCAGCTAGCGTGTGGCAAGCGAGGGATATGTCTCAGCGTATTATACTGACGGCTAAAGCATAGTAACACTGAAAGATACCGCTATTTCCTAACGATCGCTCTAGCTGGAAGTGTTACAGAAACAGAGGCACGCAGTCACCTCTCTAGGTGTTGTGCTATGCTTGGCAGGTACTTTTCTCAGCCACTTCACAGGATAATTAGCTCCGTTCATCTTTCGCACCTGCAGCAGAAGTGCCGACACTCGTCTGATCAGTCTCCGGTAAGCGGCGCTCGGAGCGGAGCTGGGAATCCCGCGGAGCAGAGAGGACACAGAGATAAGGAGGTCCTCCGCAGCCGCCTCTGTTCTACCAGATGAGAAGTCGCAGGATTCCACTGAGGGTTCTGTGTTATTTCCGCCGCTGCGTGTCATTAGGAGTATCGGTGCAGCGTGCGAGCCTGGAGGGAGCTATATCACTTTCTTCATCAGATTAAATCCCAGCACCAGGGCAGTTTTAAACATAACTTCTGATAGCTTAGTAAGCCGAGTGTGAAGAAAAAAAGCCACAGGCTGCAGCTCTGGAAAGTCAGGCTGGGGGAGGGGCTCTTGACCACAAAAAATTGAATCATGTGATCAGATGACAGTTCTGTTATGACCAGTCACAATCGATTTCCACTTATGCTTCCTGTGAAACGTGGTCACAGGGTCGCCAGAAGGGGCGGATCTACCATGAAGCCGCCTGAATCATGTGATTCAAGCGGCAAAATCTAGGGGGCGGTGTTGGGACAAACAGTTTGGGCCACCTTGCGCTTGCCTCCTCTCCAATCTCCTGTCCGCCTTCCTGGCATACACGCTACCCTCCTCATCCACGTATTCCCGAATCCACTACCACATTCGACCTGCAGCCCTTCCCTATGACATCATAAGCAGGTGAGGTGTCGCCATTCTATGGTAAAACCCCATCACCAGCGAGAACCTTTGGCACTCAACCAATCAGGCGGGGTTGCTGGCACCAGACCGGCCAATCACTGCCGCCCGCTGCTCCTTTTTCTAACTGGCACCGATGGTCTCGTGGGTGGGACCACTGCACCGTCATTGGGCCAATCAGAGCACTTGATCAGTAGCAGTGACGTATGGTAGGTCAATGGTACTGATCAAGTGCAGTGGTTGTCCTAATGACGGTGCCGTGGTTCCACCCACAAGACCGTTGACACCAGTTAGCAAAAGGAGCTTCCTCCCGAGCACCGATGCATCCCTCGCCATCCTCCCGAGTGCCTCCGTTCTCCGGGTATTGGTCCCGGTAATCTGGCTCAGTCGTGCCAGTCGGTCTCTTCTGCACATGTGCGGAGAGGCCATGCATGCACAGAAGAGCCAACTGGCACGAAGGAGCCAATTTACCGGGATCAATACCCGGAGAACGGAGGCACTCGGGAGGATGGCAAGGGACGCATCGGTGCTCATGGGGCTGGAGGAAGCCCCGAAGGGGAGTATAAAATCTTTTTATTTGTCATCTCAGGTACACTTTAAAGTGTACCCAAGGCAATATGTGACATGATGAGATAAGCATGTGTATGTACACAGTACAAAACATAATAATAACCAGGCTGTTTTACTTGTTTTATTTTGCTGCCTGAAAGAGTGAATTCCTAGGCATGGAGGTGACAGCTTCTGTCTTGTCGGTAGCTTGTCAGGAATATAGTAAATATCACTAATAAGCAGATTACAGCCATAAAGCCGCATCTACACGCGTAGATGCGGCCGCGATGCTCCTTATCAATCGCTGATGCGGCTCGATTGATAAGATCCGACAGGATGGATCTTGCTTCCGCCGATTCCCTGCTCGCTCCCCGCTAGGGGACAATGGCAGGGAATCGAGCGGAAGATAAGCGGCGCGGCGCGGGGACGAGCGGGAATCGAGCGGGTATTGATGCCGGTGCACGCGCGGCGAGCGGGGACGCGGCGGGCACGCAGAAGAGGCGATCCGGCGGCTAATCGAGCCACCGGATCGCTGCAATGTCCCATCGTGTAGATGGGGCTTTAAAGAGAAACTCCAACCAAGAATTGAACTTTATCCCAATCAGTAGCTGATACCCCCTTTTACATGAGAAATAGAATGATTTTCACAAACAGACCATCAGGGGGCGCTGTATGACTGATTTTGTGCTGAAACCATTCCCACAAGAGGCTCTGAATACCGCGGTACTCCTGGCAAACTGCCACAATGTAACAATGTTCACAGACAGGAATTAGCTGTTTACAGCTGTCTCTAGCAGCCAAAACAGCTAGCAGCAGCTACATAACTTGCCCACAGTAACAATGTCACCATGTAATACATGTCAGAATGTGAATCTGGGAGAGGAAAGATTTTGCAATGAGCAAACACTGACTAAATCATTTATACATAATTATGGTAAAAATGAAGCACTTTTTTTATTACATTATGTTCACTGGAGTTCCTCTTTAAGGTTTTCCTGGCAGAATACAACTTGTGAGGGCAGAGCGAGATAAACTACATGAACTATTGACTTTTTTTCTAACTCTGGGACACTTTATTACTGATTAGAGACAGTAAAACCTTCAACCTACTTTATAAATGTTTACATATAAAGGAAAACCAATGGGGTACTTAAAAAAAGGTCGTTTTGAGGAGTAGGAGGATACATATAATTCTTTACCTCATCAGTTCAACCCCGGGTTCACTTTAATACAAAAATCTTACGTCTATGAAATGTTCTACCACTACAAAAGCCATTTTGTAAATAATATTCCATTCAATATTATCTTCCAACTCTGGTCTGCAGCCGCTGCAATTTTTTTAGGAAACTCACTGGGAACCATGGCAACAGTATAGTGTGAAAAATACAGTGAGTTCTCCTCTCTGTTTATCTTGTTGGTTCATAAATCTGCACAGATCAGGAACTAACATTTATTGCACTTATTAGCATCTGTACAGCTTGGGTGGGACGACTGTAATGACACCCTTATCCACAGGGTGGAGGGACCCTAGGAGATCGTGAGCTCCTCTGAGGACAGTCCGTGGCATGACTATGGTCTCGTGCCAGTCATAGGCCAATCCAAATTGGTTGTGTGTACAAGGCTTTAACCACTTTACCCCCGGCGGGACGAATTTCTCCGTCCCTTTTCTCCCCCCTAAAAAACCAAGGACGGAGAAATCCGTACCATTCTGCGCTACCGCCGCTGTCCGCGCTCCCGCTGCCCGTGTGCGCGCTCCCACCGCTCATGCACGCCGCCGCCCGCTCACCTGGAGATCAATGAACATGAAAATCCATTCCCGTTCGTTGATCTAAGCCCCTGCAATGATCCGCTGCTTCTATTAGAAACAGTGCGATCATTGTGATTCTCCCAGCCTCCTACTGCTTCCTGTAAGCGTCCTTCCGGACGCTTACAGGTCACATGTAAACAGACTCACTGTGGCCATCTTGTGTCCAAATAGTAAACTACACCCTAAAGCATTTATTTACACAATAAATTAACTCATTACCTCCCACACTCCCCAATTTTATTTTTTTTGCAATTTAAAAAAACAAAAAAAAAACAAAAAAAAAAACAATACAATAAAAAAAAAAGAAAACATAAATAGTTACCTTAGGGACTGAACTTTTTAAATATTTATGTCAAGAGGGTGTAACACTGTTACTTTATAAACTACGGGCTTGTAATTAGGGATGGATGCAAAACTGAAAAAATGCACCTTTATTTCCAAATAAAATATTGGTGCCAAACATTGTGATAGGGACATAATTTAAACGGTTTTATAACCGGGACAAATGGGCAAATACATTTCATGGGTTTTAATTACAGTAGCATGCATTATTTAAAAACTATAATGGCCGAAAACTGAAAAATAATATTTTTTTCCTATTTTCCCATTAAAACACATTTAGAATAAAATAATTCTTGGCATAATGTCCCACCTAAAGAAAGCCTAATTGGTGGCGAAAAAAACAAGATATAGTTCATTTCATTGCGATAAGTAATAATTAAGTTATAGACGAATGAATGGATGGAGCGCTGAAAGGTGAAAATTGCTCTGGTGTTCAAGGGGTAAAACCCCTCAGTGGTGAAGTGGTTAAAGTGGACCTGAACTCTTGCACCGGACAGAAGGAAAAAAAAAGAGAGAAATGCACCCCGTATGTATTTAGAGAGTTTAGCCTGTCCAATTCCTGCTCATCTGTGTCTAATTGCAAGTTGTAATTTGATCCCTTAGCTGTGTCAGCTGACTGCCATGTTTTTCCTTAAAGGGGAACTGAAGTAAGAGGTATACGGAGGCTGCCATATTTATTTCTTTTTAATCAACACCAGTTGCCTGGCAGCCCTGCTGGTCTATTTCTCTGCAGTAGTATCTGAATAACACCAGAAACAAGCATGCAGCTAGTCTTGTCAGATCTGACTTTAAAGTCTGAAACACCTGATCTGCTGCATGCTTGTTCAGGGGCTATGGCTAATAGTATTAGAGGCAGAGGATCAGCAGGGCTGCCAGGCAACTGGTATTGCTTAAAAGGAAATAAACATGGCAGCCTCCACATACCTCTCTCTTCAGTTCCCCTTTAAAGGTTATTATGCTGGTGCTTATCTTTTAGAACAGAGAGGAAGTTCTGAGTTCAAGTCTGCTTTAAGATGTGTGCACACATCCAATTTTAATTGGCCAATCTTGCCACTTCCGTATAGCATGAGGGCCAACAGAGTTTGAATACTCTGAACAGAATGTGTAGGTTACGCTTTTGTGCTACATGGCAGTGGTAACATTTGGCAATCAAGATGTGTGTACTTTATGTCTAGAGGTTTAGAGGGGCTTCAGGCTGATACACCCAGCTGTCAGCAGAAGAGGCGATCTGGACCAGACGGGGGTCACTAGCCGAACAACCAGCAGCAGGTCCCGGATCCTGAAGCCTCTGGCTTAGGCCAGTGCAGCGTCACAATGCGTCACAAGCAAATTCAAGGCAAACCCAGTGCCACCAGGCAAACAGGGCCAATCACACAGTCATCGTGCTGCAGAGGGGCACAGCATGGTCCCTCTAGAGCACAGGTGTCAAACACAAGGCCCGCAGGCCGAATGCGGCCCTCCTTGCCATTTTATGTGGCCCTCAAGAGCTTCAAATGTCCACCATTGCAAGCAGTAAAAGAACAGCACACTGCCTTCCCATCCAGCCGGTGTGCAGCAATAATCTACGGGACCAGGGCCGGTCCGCCCGTGAGGCGGGATCCTTGGGCGGCAAATTTGAGGGAGGCGGCCAAGCTGGAGGGGGTAGTGAGCAGGAAGGGGGTATTGGGCAAAGAGGCGGGGAGGGGGGTTGGACCCCCCCTTCCTCACCTGGGTGCCCCATGTGCACTCCCCCTCCAGCTATTAATGCATCAGTGTATATTGTCAGGCGGCAGACGGGGAGGACTCACCTCTTCCGCGTTCCACTCTTGTCACTTCCTGCAATGCAGCCCTCTGTACCCCTCCCCGCCACTGCGCCCAATACCCCCTTCCTGCTCGCTACCCCCTCCAGGCTACTTTTTGGGGGGAGGGGGTTATTATACTATACTTCACTAATATGCCTCAGGCGGCAAAAAGTCTAGAACCGGCCCTGTACGGGACAACTCCCTCCCAACAACATTAGCATGGGGTCCCCCTCCTGACTGGTACAATACTCCCACCCCCCCTTCAACAACCTCTCCCAGCACAGCAGCACAGCGGGGCAATGTAATGTTTACCTGCTCCAGCAATGCATCTCTTCTGTTCTTCCCAGCAGCAGCACGCTCTGTGCTTCCATACCTGCAGCTCCTGATCACGTGACATACCTCAGGAGCCAAAGGTATACAACATAGAGCATGTGGCTGCCAGGAAGATCAAAGGAGGCCCGAAGCAGCACTGGAGCAGGTAAGTATTACACTGCTCCACTGTGCTCCTCTGCAGAAGAGGAAGGAGTGGGCCTCCCACCAGGGCCGGGCCGAGGCATAGGCTGGAGAGGCTCCAGCCTCAGGGCGCAGTGTAGGAGGGGGCGCACAATTCATTCAGTTGTCATTCCTAATTGTGTTTGAAGCAGAAAGAAATAAGAGAAGGGGATACATGGCAGTGACTGCAAGCCAGATAAGCAGATATTAAGGTGTTGGGGAGGTTGGGGGCCCTGGGGCGCCTCTTAGTCTAATAGCAATCAGTGTGTGACAGCTGGGGTGGGAGGGATGGAGGGGCGCACTTTGCTGTCTCAGCCTTGGGTGCTGGAGGACCTTGTCCCTGCTCTGCCTCCCACAGTTGTCATAGTTAGACCACTTGGTTTAAGACTGTGCAAATGGCAGGGCCGTTTCTTGGGCAGACTGGCAAGTAGAAGTAGGGGAGCGCAGGCAGAAGGACATAACCGCTAAGGAGCTGGTGACGCGTAGTGCAGCCAAATGGAAGAAGAAGATTACCAGTACGATCACCTTCCTTAACTCCTCCTGGGCTGCCTGCCTCAGACATCAAGTCATCATCACGTCACCACCGCGTGATGACACCTGATGTCCTGTAGCGGTACTGCAGGCTGTCAGTGTGCGGCGCCCATGGAGGAGTCGGCTTTCCGGGCTCTCTTCGCCTGTGTGTTTTACTGGTCCCTGCTTCCTCCTGGATGAGCGGCTGGTCACTAGTAAGTAGGCAGATCTACTTGTGACCTGTGGCTGTGTGACAGTCCCTAAAGAGTAAGGGTTCGCGAGTCCACAGGAGTGGGGCAATTTTTACACCCTTGCCCGTGGTGCAATTTAGCCTAGAAACTGCCCTGTCAAATAGTAATCTTAATAAACAATTTATCTTGTGATTTAGATTACATTTCAGATTTTGGCCCCTCATGTGACTGAGTATGACACTCCTGCTATAGAGTATGCTTCTTCCACTCTGAGGAACACTACTGAAGACAAAACAAAATGGCCGTCCAGCCTATCGTCATCTTCCTTCAGTACTAGTACAAATGTCAAAAAGAAAAAAAAGATTGTGCCTGGAGACGAAGGCAATGTTATATTGCTGTTTTCCAAGGGAAAGCTGCCTAAAGCATTTATAAAGAGGGGGGGAAAAAATAATGAAAGGCCTAAACGTCAACTCCAATTATTACCATGGCAACCAGTGGCCGATTCTTAACTTGCAACACTTTTACCGTCAATCACGCCGCCGCATCGAGCTCATTAATTACTAACTGCATGTTTTACCGCTTGATAGTGGAATATGTAGCCAAAGGCCACACACGTAGCCGTTCTAATTAACCCCTCCGTGCCTGGATGCAGGGAAAAGCACGCTCGTCGGGAGATAACATATGGAATGGAAATGCGTGCGGAGGAACGCCACCTTCCAGCACCGCTTCACTGACAAAACCAGGAGCCTATTTTAGATATGACGGCTGCTGTTTGTCAATTAATTCCCTTTATCCTTCTCTTTTCTTTTTTTTTTTTTTTCTGCATGCAGTGTAGTCTCTTCTTAGGTCTATAATTGGTCTTCATGCCATACAATGAATCTTCCCTCTGTAGAGCAGGGGTGTCAGACTCAAATACAAACTGGGCCATAATTGAACACTCAGACCAACCTCAATGTCTAGTGACCACCTCCCTCCCTTATAAAGTTCTCTGTTGTCTAATCCCCCCCCCCCCCATACAGTACCCTGTTATCTAGTCAGTGGATCCCCTCCCTTCACTATACAGTTCCCTGGTGTCTAGTGTTCCTCCCTCCCCTATACAGTACCCTGGTGTCTAGTGTTCCTCCTTCCCCTATACAGTTCCCTGGTGTCTAGTGACCCTCTTCCCTCCCCTATACAGTTCCCTGGTGTCTAGTGACCCTCTTCCCTCCCCTATACAGTTCCCTGGTGTCTAGTGGTTCCCCTACCTCCCCTATACAGTTCCCTGGTGTCTAGTGTTCCTCCCTCCCCTATACAGTTCCGTGGTGTCTAGTGGTTCCCCTCCCTCCCCTATACAGTTCCCTGGTGTCTAGTGTTCCTCCCTCCTCTATACAGTTCCCTGGTGTCTAGTGTTCCTCCCTCCCCTATACAGTTCCCCGGTGTCTAGTGACCCCTCCTCCCTCCCCTATACAGTTCCCTGGTGTCTAGTGTTCCTCCCTCCCCTATACAGTTCCCTGGTGTCTAGTGACCCTCTTCCTTCCCCTATACAGTTCCCTGGTGTCTAGTGTTCCTCCCTCCTCTATACAGTTCCCTGGTGTCTAGTGTTCCTCCCTCCCCTATACAGTTCCCTGGTGTCTAGTGTTCCTCCCTCCTCTATACAGTTCCCTGGTGTCTAGTGTTCCTCCCTCCCCTATACAGTTCCCTGGTGTCTAGGACTCTCCTCCTCCCTATACAGTTCCCTGGTGTCTAGTGACCCTCTTCCCTCCCCTATACAGTTCCCTGGTGTCTAGTGTTCCTCCCTCCTCTATACAGTTCCCTGGTGTCTAGTGTTCCTCCCTCCCCTATACAGTTCCCTGATGTCTAGTGTTCTTCCCTCCCCTATACAGTACCCTGGTGTCTAGTGACCCTCTTCCCTCCCCTATACAGTTCCCTGGTGTCTAGTGACCCTCTTCCCTCCCCTATACAGTTCCCTGGTGTCTAGTGACCCTCTTCCCTCCCCTATACAGTTCCCTGGTGTCTAGTGACCCTCTTCCCTCCCCTATACAGTTCCCTGGTGTCTAGTGTTCCTCCTTCCCCTATACAGTACCCTGGTGTCTAGTGTTCCTCCTTCCCCTATACAGTTCCCTGGTGTCTAGTGGCCCCCATCCTCCCCTATACAGTTCCCTGATGTCTAGTGACCCTCTTCCCTCCCCTATACAGTTCCCTGATGTCTAGTGTCCCCCTCCCTCCCCTATACAGTTCCCTGATGTCTAGTGTTCTTCCCTCCCCTATACAGTTCCCTGGTGTCTAGTGACCCTCTTCCCTCCCCTATACAGTTCACTGGTGTCTAGTGGCCCCCACCCTCCCCTATACAGTTCCCTGGTGTCTAGTGGCCCCTTCCTCCCCTATACAGTTCCCTGGTGTCTAGTGTCCCCCTCCCTCCCCTATACAGTTCCCTGGTGTCTAGTGACCCTCTTCCCTCCCCTATACAGTTCCCTGGTGTCTAGTGACCCTCTTCCCTCCCCTATACAGTTCCCTGGTGTCTAGTGACCATCTTCCCTCCCCCAGTACCCTATACAGTTCCCTGGTGTCTAGTGACCATCTTCCCTCCCCCAGTACCCTATACAGTTCCCTGGTGTCTAGTTGTTCCCTTCCCTCCCCTATACAGTTCCCTGGTGTCTAGTGTTCCTCCCTCCTCTATACAGTTCCCTGGTGTCTAGTGATACCTCCTCCCTCCCCTATACAGTTCCCTGGTGTCTAGTGTTCCTCCCTCCTCTATACAGTTCCCTGGTGTCTAGTGACCCCTCCTCCCTCCCCTATACAGTTCCCTGGTGTCTAGTGTTCCTCCCTCCTCTATACAGTTCCCTGGTGTCTAGTGACCCCTCCTCCCTCCCCTATACAGTTCCCTGGTGTCTAGTGACCCCTCCTCCCCCAGTACCCTATACAGTTCCGTGGTGTCTAGGACTTTCCTCCTCCCTATATGGCTTCCCTGGGGATCTAGGGCTTCATATCCAATATAGCTTCTCTGGTAGACTAGAGGGAGCCAAACATAATGCAACGTGGGAAAACCACTTTGGGGCCAAGTTTGTTGGCTCTGCGGGCCAGATTTAGCTGGAGTTTGACATATATGTTTTAGAGCAGGGGTAGGGAACCTATGGCTCGGGAGCCAGGTGTGGCTCTTTTGATGGCTACATCTGGCTCACATACAAATCAGTAGCAGTTGATTCAGTATGCTACACTGATCAAGCAGCGCCGCTTAGTGTGGCACTGCAAGTAACATTTTCTAAGTAGGCACATTACTGCTGTAGCATGCACTACTAACTTACTCGCTCTCTCCCGAAAATGAACGGCTATTTCAATTGTCCCACTCCACTCGGGTCCCTGTCAGGTCTAGTGAATTTGTAGGACGAGATCCCAGCACTTTGATTGGCCCAATAGGCTGCCTGTCACTTGACAGGCAGCCTATTGGACCAAAGTGCGGGGATCTCATCCTACAAAGTGAATCAGCTAGCTAATTGTACAAGCTGTTAGTCGGTATTTCTTTTGTCTAGCTCTCAGAGAAATTGCTAATGTTGGTGAATCCCAGCATATTGAATGGCTCTCAGGGAAATGCATTTTAAAATATGTATTGTTTATGGCTCTCTTAGCCAAAAAGGTTCCTGACCCCTGTTTTAGAAGATCCATGCAAATTAATCCTGTTCTATCCTGAAACAGAGGTGTTTAATAACAGCACAGATACTGCCCCCTTACCCTAAACCAGTAGCGTAGGTAGGGTATTTGACACCCGGTGCGGATAATTTACCGACACCCCGCTCCCCCGCCCCCCAAAAAAGTGAAGCGCGCCGCAGCAAAAAATGGGTGTGGCCATGACATCATATGGCCGGAGCTAACTGTAATGTAACTGTGTAACAGTAAGGCAGTGGGCTAATATAGGTAGCCAGAGTAGTTGCCCCCAGCATAGGCTAGAAAGGTAGGTGCCCCCAGTATAGGTTAGTTAGGTAGGTGCCTCCAATATAGGTAGCCAGTATAGTTACCACCAGTATAGGCTAGCTAGATAAATAGGTGCCCCCAATACAGGTTAGATAAGTAGGTGCCCCCAGTATAGGTTAGATAGGTAGGCGCCCCCAGTATAGATTACATAGGTAGCTGCCCCCTACTATAGGGTAGATAGGTAGGTGCCTCCAGTATAGGTTAGATTGGTAGCTGCCCCCCAGTATAGGTTAGATTGGTAGCTGCCCCCCAGTATAGGTTAGATTAGGTAGCTGCCCCCCAGTATAGGTTAGATAGGTAGCTGCCCCCCAGTATAGGGTAGATAGGTAGCTGCCCCCCAGTATAGGGTAGGTAGGTGCCCACAATGGAGGGGGTAGTCAGCCGCGGCGAAGGCAGCCCGACCTCTCCCTCCCTTCCTCTCCCTGGCCCGCCTTCCGTGCTCCCCCCTCCGACTGCAGAGTTAGCGCAGGGAAGCTCTGTAAATAGTCAGTAACTCACCTCCCTAGTTCCAACCGCCGATCACTTGCCGCTGGTCTTCTCCTCTGCATAGCCTCTTATACACATGCTGCTTCCTGCTAAACAGGAAGCAGCGTGTGTATTAGCGTCTATGTAGAGGAGAAGACCAGCGGCAACTGAGCAGCAATTGAAACCAGGGAGGTGAGTTACTGACTATTTACAGCGCTAATGACGCTTGTGCCCTAAACATCTTTGTTTCTGTCTTTATCAGCCATATAAATAACCTGCAGGTCAAATCAGCTACAAAGCAGAGGAGTCACAACTGAACTTGCTGATTCCCGCATCATCGCTCCTCCACCCTCCCTCTGATGGCTCATGTTGCCCAGGTGGAGAACAGACAGCATGAGTCAACACAAGAGGAGCAAGTTAGCACAAGTTAGCTTCTTTCCGATACTAATAGTGTAACTGTTGGGCATAAAATCAATTCTTTATTTTTATTTGGTAAACAAGTAATAGGATGTTAACTAGGCAATCCAAAAGTTAAAATCACTATTACTTTTCTTGTTGATAAATTATCATTCCCCAGTTTACCTGACTCTTATTTGGTACACACAAAATTTGTTGCACAAAAAGGAAGTTGCAGGGCATGCTGGGTTGTCCTTTTTTGCTCCTCTACATTCCCTCAGACTTAAAGAGGAACTCCAGTGAAAATAATGTAATAAAAAAGTGCTTCATTTTTACAATAATTATGTATAAATAGTTTAGTCAGTGTTTGCCCATTGTAAAATCTTTTAAATCTCTGATTAACATTCTGACATTTATCACATGGTGACATTTTTACTGCTGGCAGGTGATGTAGCTGCTGCTTGCTGTTTTGGCAGTTGGAAACAGCTGTAAACCGCTATTTCCCACAATGTAACAGGGTTCACTGACAGGAAGCTGCCAGAAGTACCTCTTTCAGGCAGAGGAAGGGAGGAAATGACATCAGGATTGGCTTCAAAATAGCCACAGTTAAAATGGGAAATGCTAAGAAGGATTTTCTTTTTTTTTTACTGTAGAAAAATCACTAAAATCAAAACATAGACAGTGCAATACATATGTTATGTAAGTAGAGCAAGTATTTATTTACTTATATATGTGTTTTTTTTTCTGATATAGTATGACTGACAGCTCCTCTTTAATACCAGCCACACAGACATCTGCGATGATCTATTGGAGAAAAGGAAAAGATTTCTCATGGGAAAGGGGGTATCGGCCTCTGATTGGGATGAAGTTCCTCTTTAGGCCTGGGGCGACTAGAGTGCTTTCAGCAGCGTTTTAAAATCGCTAGCGGATCCAAATGAACTAAGTTAATGAAAGTCAATTTAGGTGATCCCACAGTAGCAATTCCTGCGCTTCTATACAAAGTATATTATCATAGCTATAGAAATCCCAAACCGCTTTGGAAATTGCAATTGCTGTACAAATCTCTTTCACTAAATTGAAAATCGGTTCCAAAACACCAGTTCAGTCGTGCTGCACTGCGCATGCGTGGCCTGCGCATGCGTGTGCGCACCCCCATCGTGCTTCCGTTGGCCTTGATAGTTCTAGCCCCTCCCCCTTACAATAGGCGAGAACGCAAAAGTGCCTCCAGTTGAACCTCAATGCCACAAATAAAGGCCTCTTGCACACTGCATGCATTTCAGATTCCGATTCCGAATCTGTTTTTACATCCGATTCAGATTTTTAATCTTAACTGCATGCTGCGTTTTTTGATCCGTTTTTCTGTTGAATGTATTCAAGGAAAATCGGAAACGGAATCGGAAACGGAATCGGAATCGGAAAACGGATTTGCAGTGTGCAGGGAGCCAAAGACAGATTAAAACAGCGTGCACATTGGCAGAATGTAGAACAAGAACGTTATAGCAATCATTAGACACACATTCTTTTATCATCTAGATCCTGAGAATTGCTATGTTAGACCATTTTAGGGAGCTTCAAATGGATGCCCAAATGTAGAATGGTTGGAACTTGCATCTTAAAGAGTCTGGAACCATAAAAAATTCCTTTTTTTACTGGCCAGTTTTCTTAAGCAATAAGATCATAGCTGATACGCCGCATCCCCAAGATATTTATACCCCCAGAATCCAGGTGCAAAATGTTACAACTTTCCAGGTTGTGGATTTTGCTGCCCGGGGGAGGCAGAGCTTTACGCTGTAGCTCTGCCTCTGCTCGCATCAACCTCCGCTGATCGCCGCCTCTCCCTGCCCCTCTCAGTGAAAGAAGACTGAGAGGGGCGGGGAGAGGCGGAGATCGGTGGAGACTGATGTGAGCAGAGGCAGAGCTATGGCGCAAAGCTCTGCCTCTACGCGGAAGGAGCCCTGAATTTTGCCCCAGGGACTTCGGGGGTATACAGTAAATACATCGTTCTGCTGCAGGAATGCAGAGTTTCAGCTATGATCTTATTGCTTAAGATAAATGGCCAGTAAAAAGAGTTTTTTGGGGGGGCTCTCTTTAAGTCCCCCCCCCCACCCAACAACAATATTTTCTAGAATTCTTCATGACCATTAAATCCCTGATTTACATTCTGACATTTATCACATGGTGACATTTTTACTGTTGGCAGGTGATGTGGCTGCTGCATTCTTTTTTGGCAGTTGGAAACCGCTGCAAACAGCTATTTCCCACAATGCAGCAAGGATCACAGACAGGAAGCTGCCAGGAGTACGTACTCAGAATTTCTTTGTGGGAGGGGTTTCACCACAATATCAATCACACAGCGCCCCCTGATGGTCTGTTTGTGAAAAGGAATAGATTTCTCGTGTAAAAGGGGGTATCAGCTACTGATTGGGATAAAGTTCAATTCTTGGTCGGAGTTTCTCTTTAAGGACGGTGTGGGCACAGGATGACTCCAGGGCGCTGCAAGAAGCCTGAGGTAAGTTAAAGGAATGTTTTAATTTTGGCTTTAGTAACCCTTTAAGGCACAGGGTGCGGATTAGAGCCGCATGCTGTGTATTGCGCCCCGCGTGTCGCCGTCAGAGGCAGCCAGCCTTGGGTGCATGTCCCTTTACCCTTTGAATGGCCAGAGATGAGTATCTGAGCTGTGTCAGGCCTGAGACGATGGCTGTGAAGATGCTATCGATGCGCGCTTCCCCCGCTCTATTTCCATCCGCAGATCTACAGCGCGATACAGAAAACATGATGCGTCCCGGGCAGCTCAGCCTTCCCCAGCTGCGGCTCATTACAGGCAGTGTGTGCTGGCTGCGTTTAGCCCAGGGGAGAAGTATACAGTGCCCTCTCTTCTGGTGTGAAAAAGTCCGCTCAGCCTGGGAAGTCGCACGATACGCGAGCAGCAGGCGCACTTAACCTCTTTCACTGCCGCGCTCATCAGCCGAGATTAACTACCGTCTGCAGCACACACTGTCACTTCCTGCACTGCAAAGGGGATCCCTGCTGGGGGCTTCCAGAGAGTGCGCTCTGCAGAGGTTAAAAGGGAACTCCACCTTTGTGCAGAAATAAACATTCTCTTCTAGTGGACCTGAACTCTTGCACAGGACAGAAAGAAAGCATAGAGAAATGCTCCCTGTATGTATTTAAAGGCTGGGAACACACTAGGCGTAGCGTGAAAGGTTGCATTTTGCTGCATATGCGTTGGTGCATTTTAACCTTCCTGGCAGTAACCCCGAACGTAGTTCGGGGTAAGCCGCGCAGGAGGTTTTCTCAGGCCCTGCTGGACCGATTTGAGTAATTTTTTTTTTTGCTGAACGCAGCTAGCACTTTGCTAGCTGCGTCAGCACTTCGATCGCCGCCGCCCCGCGCTCGATCGCTGCTATCCGCGTCGCAGCACAGCCCCCCCCCTAGACCCCTGCGCTGCCTGGCCTATCAGCGCCAGGCAGCGGCAAGGGGTGGATCGGGACTCCCTTAGACGTCACGACGTCCATGACGTCGGTGACGTCATCCCGCCCCGTCGCCATGGCGACGGGGAAGCCCTCCAGGAAATCCCGTTCTTTGAACGGGATTTCCTTATCGCCGGAGGCGATCGGCGGGGCTGGGGGGATGCCGCGAGCCCTAGGCTCGCTACATGATTTAAAAAAATAAATAAATAAAAAAACCGGCTGCACTGCCCCCTGGCGGTTTTTAATAGACCGCCAGGAGGGTTAAGTGCATTTTGCGTGTTTGCGTTTTGCATTTTCACGTATGCCTCTTAATGCGTTTGCAGTTCGCACCTATAAACCACAAGTGCGTTTTGTATGCATTTTTATGCAAATACATCAAACTTGGTTTTTAAAAAATGCATTCAAAAAAATGCATACAAGACACAATAAAAACGTCACCATTGACATACATTAGATGTTTCAGGGTAGGAACACACTGGGCAGAATCCCATATGCGTCTTCCACTATGTGCTATGGAAACCGCATATGCGATTCTGCCTAGTGTGTTCCTGCCCTTAGATGTGTTTTGGAATATGCAGCAAGTTCAGCGTTATGCTATAGCAGCATAGAGGGAGCTATTGTGGCTGGGAACGCGAAGAATCACTCACGTTCCCAGCCTGTCGGCGGCTGACGGCGAAACCGGAAGTGGACGTCGGTGGGGACAGGAGGATCGGAGGGACACGGCGAGGCACTGGACTGCTGCAGGGGGGCTATTGGAAACCCCAGGTGAGTAAAACTTTTTTTTTTGGCTTAAGGATCACTTTAAAGGACACCCGAGGTGACATGTGACATGATGAGATAGACATGTGTATGTACAAGCACACAAATAACTAGGCAGTGCTCCTTTTTTTCTTTCTCTGCCTGAAAGAGTTAAAAATCAGGTATGCAAATGACAGTTTTTGTCTGGGTCGGGACTGGGTCAGACTATAGCGTAACCTTCACTGATAAGGAATTACAGCCATAAAACACTTTCCTGACAGGAAATGGCTTCTGAGAGCAGGAAAGAGATAAAAAGGGTCAATAATTCATACATTTTAGTAGCTCTGGCATACTTTTATGCATGTGTCATTGAGCAGAGACTATGAAACAGTAAAAACTTAAAAAGTAGATTTAAATATAAAAAAAACCTGTGGGATAGCTAAAAAGTAATTTTTAGGAGGAGGAGGAGGAGGATATATACAATTGTTTAGCTCATTCATTTATTTTCCCCTCGGATGTCCTTTAAAGGACAACTGTAGTGAGAGAGATACGGAGGATGCCATATTTATTTCCTTTTAAACAATACCAGTTGCCTGGCAGCCCTGCTGATCTTCCGCCTCTAATGCTGGGAATACACAATACGTTTTCCGCGTTCGATTCCGCATTCGATCTATTAGCCATGCGATTCCCCGCTCTATTCTCTTATCTTCCACTCGTTTTTCTTATCTTTTTTCCATTCACTTCTATGAGAAATCGAGCGGAACAGAATCGAATGTAGAATCTGACATGTTGGAATTTATAGATCGAATGCGGAATCGAACGCGCAAAATGTATCGTGTATTCCCAGCATAATACTTTTAGCCATAGACCCTGCACAAGCATGCAGCAGATTGGATGTTTATGACATTATTGTCAGATCTGACAAGATTAGCTGCATGCTTGTTTCTGGTGTGTTTCACACACTACTGCAGCCAAATAGACCAGCATGGCTGCCAGGCAACATGTATTGTTTAAAAGGAAACAAATATGGAAGCCAACATATTCTTCTCACTTCAGTTGGCCTTTAAAGTTGGTAACACCTACTTCCTGTGTACTAGAAAGCCCCACCTTTTCCTGTAGACACAGGGATTCTACTGTAATGTTGGGATTCTAGAAAACGTAGTAATGCACCTTTTGTTCTTATTACTTTGTGTGTCACATGATCACATGTCCCTGACCCATCCAAAAGCTGAATCCAGAGAGGACAGGAAGCAATTAAACTGAAGATCCAAGCTCATTTGGCCCATGACTTACATCCAGTGCCGGTGTAGTGAAAAATTTTGCTACCCATCATATTTTGCAACTTGCCATAGAGGACAGTGTATGACAGTGTAGGCGTGGCTCCTCTCTGGTAACACGCCTGTAATTTTTTGCAACCACAGATCCCATTGAGCTAGAAGGGGGATTGTTCCCTCCAGGGGGGGTTATTAGTTGAGCAAGAGGGGGTATTGTTCCCTCCAGGGGGGGTTATTAGTTGAGCAAGAGGGGGGATTGTTCCCTCGGGGGGGGTTATTAGTTGAGCAAGAGAGGGGATTGTTCCCTCCAGGGGGGGTTATTAGTTGAGCAAGAGGGGGGATTGTTCCCTCCAGGAGGGGGGGGGGGTTATTAGTTGAGCAAGAGGGGGGGAGAATTTTTCCCTGGGGGGGAGGGGGTTATTAGTTGAGCAAGAGGGGGCATTGTTCCCTCCAGGGGGGGTTGTTAGTTGAGCAAGAGGGGGTACTGTTCCCTCCAGGGGGGGTTATTAGTTGAACAAGAGGGGGGATTGTTCCCTCGGGGGGGGGGGGGGGGGTTATTAGTTGAGGAAGAGGGGGGATTGTTCCCTCAGGGGGGGGGGGTTATTAGTTGAGCAAGAGGGGGGATTGTTCCCTGGGGGGGGGGTTGTTAGTTGAGCAAGAGGGGGGATTGTTCCCTCCAGGAGGGGGGGGGGGTTATTAGTTGAGCAAGAGGGGGGGAGAATTTTTCCCTGGGGGGAGGGGGTTATTAGTTGAGCAAGAGGGGGGATTGTTCCCTCCAGGGGGGGTTATTAGTTGAGCAAGAGGGGGGATTGTTCCCTCCAGTGGGGGTTATTAGTTGAGCAAGAGGGGAGGGTTCTGTGTAAAAATAGGGTTTGGTTGGGTTGCATTTTCTGATACAGATAGGTTAAAGTCAATGGTTAGGTTGCACTTTCTGATAGCTATACCTATAAATAAGTGCAACCGGTTGCAAAATCTGATAAAGTTGCAAAAAAATTCACCACACCGGGACAAGGTCCTCCAGCACCCAAGGCTGACACACCAAAGTGTGCCCCCCATCCCTTCCACTCCAGCAGTCACACTTTTTGCTATTAGACTAAGAGCCCAGGGCCCCCAACACCTTAATCTCTAGTTATCTGGCTTGCAGTCACTGCCATGTATCCCCTTTTCTTATTTCTGTCTGCTTCAAACACAATAAGAGAATGATAGCTAGTTGAGCTGTGCACCCCCTCCTACACTGGGCCCTAAGGCTGGAGCCTCTCTCGCCTCTGCCTTGGCCCGGCCCTGCTTACATCTTCTGCCCACCATATTGCTTCTATCTGTGGTTTGTATTGACTTATCCTCCTGATAGTGGTTAGGATCCATACCTCCCAACTTTTTGAGATGAGAAAAAGGGACACTTAAACCACACCCCTGCCACACCCCTGGCCACACCCTCACCACGCCTCTAGTCACGCATACCATAACGATTTCATAAGAAACATATGCTGTTTTATAATTCAAACCACACTGGTCCTTTCTATCCTGGTTCATTTTCCTCCATAGTAACATTTTAAAATTAGTAATATATCAATTTAAAGGTTGGAAATAAAGTTTAGAGTCAATCAAACACATTTTTAGTATAGAAATATATATATTTACATAGAAAGAGGGACAAAGTCCTGAAAGAGGGACAAATGAGGGTGAAAGAGGGACAGAGGGACAGGGCTCCCAAAAAGGGACTGTCCCTCCGAAAAAGGGACAGTTGGGAGCTATGAGGATCTGCTTGATTCACTGTTGGGTTCAGTGGACTCTCAGCTGTGTACTGAGTGCTGACTGCACGGTGCTGTTATCAAAGGATGGGACAGAAATAGAACCAGCAGCGTTCAAGGCCTGTCAGGAGTTTAAACAGGGAGCTGTGAGTATTCTTAGTGAATTCCTCCACAGGGATCTATGGAAAGTAGGTCATATGAACCTGGACACTGCAACGCAGCATATGCTCAAGGAAAAAAAACATGACATGCGTTTACCCTTAATGTGTGCTTCCTTTCAATGCTGCATATTGTTGGTAGCATCCTCTCTACAGCAGCGGTATCAATCTCATCAAGTACAAAGTGGGCCAAAAGTGAACACTGGGACCAAGTTGCCAACCTTAATGTCTAGAGGCCACCTCCCTTCCTTATAAACTTACCTGTTGACTAATGCCCTCCCTCCCCTATACAGTTCCCTGGTGTCTAGTGGCTCCCTCCCTCCCCTGTACAGTTCCCTGGTGTCTAGTGACACCCTCCCTCTCCTAAACAATCCCCTGGTGTCTAGTGGTCCCCTCCCTCCCCTATACAGTTCTCTGGTGTCTAATGGCACCCTCCCTCCCCTATACAATCCCCTGGTGTTTAGTGGTCCCCTCCCTCCCCTATACAGTTCCATGGTGTCTAATGGCCCACTCCCTCCCCTATACAATCCCCTGGTGTTTAGTGGTCCCCTCCCTCCCCTATACAGTTCCCTGGTGTCTAGTGGCCCCCTGCCTCCCCTATACAGTTCCGTGGTGTCTAATGGCCCACTCCCTCTCCTATACAGTTCCCTGGTGTCTAGTGGCCCCCACCCTCCCCTATACAGTTCCCTAGTGTCTAGTGCCCCTCTCCTCCCCTATACAGTTCCCTGGTGTCTAGTGACCCTCTCCTCCCCTATACAGTTCCCTGGTGTCTAGTGACCCCCTCGCTCCCCTTTACAGTTCCCTGGTGTCTAGTGGCCTGCTCCCTCCCCTATACAGTCCAATGGTGTCTAGTAGCCTCTTCTCTCCCCTATACAGTCCCCTGGTGTCCAGTGGCCCCCTCCCTCCCCTATACAGTTCCCTGGTGTCTAATGACCCCCTCCCTCCCCAAAACAATCCTCTTAAGCCCCATCTACACCATGGGACATTGCAGCGATCCGGCGGCTCGATTAGCCGCCGGATCGCCTCTTCCGCGTGCCCGCCACGTCCCCGCTTGCAGCGCGTGCGCCGCATTCGATTCCCCGCTCGTGCCCGCTCGTCCCCGCCGGCGCCGCTTATCTCCGGCACGATTCCCTGCCATTGTCCCCTCGCGGGGATCGAGCAGGGAATCGGCGGTGCGGAGATCCGTCCTGTCGGATCTTAGCAATCGAGCCGCATCAGCGGCTCAATTGATAAGGAGCATCGCGGCCGCATCTACTCATGTAGATGCGGCTTAAAGTTTAGTGGCACCCTCCCCTTTACAGTCCCCTGGTGTCTAGTGTCCCTCTCCTCCCCTATACAGTCCCCTGGTGTCTAGTGGTCCCCTCCCTCCCCTATACAGTTCCTTGGTGTCTAGTGGTCCCCTCCTTCCCGTATACAGTTCCCTAGTGTCTAGTGCTTTCCCGCTACCTTCTCCATATGGCTTCCATGGTGGTCTAGAGTGGACCGAACCTAATTTAAAGTGGGGAAGCTACTTGCAAGCCAAATCTGAAGGCTCTGAGGGCCAGAGTTTGTCATGTATGCTCTACAGCTATATCTTTCATTTACAATTGAAAAGGGCCAATATTTCTCCCTGTCTTGCTTCTCCATATGTTGGGTAAAATCAATGGAATCAGCTGAAGAGGCACTTGGGATTATAAGATACTTCACAGGTTAAAAGCAGGGTGCTTATCTCCAAGTAGCAGGGCCGGCGCTACCATAGAGGCAAAGGAGGCAGCTGCCCCAGGGCCCCAGAGCTTGTAGGGGCCCCCAGTGGCTACAAGAGGAAAACATTTTTTTTCAAATCGTCCTTATAGTTCCTGAGAAAATCGATTTTAACGTTTCAAAGGAAAATAAATACACATTCAAAAACCAGCCGACTTTGGGCTGTTTCAGACGGACGTTTGGAGGCGTTGCGTTCGTTGGCGTTGCGTTCGGGATGCGTTCAGGCTTTCAGCAGCGTTCGCGTTGCGTTCGCATGCGGTCGCGTTTTTTCTTCCCCTAGGGGGACATTACCCGTCGCGGTTAACCGTCCCTGGAAGCTACATGTAGCTTCCAGGGGCTCCTTTACCGCCAGGGAAAATCGGGACCCGAACGCCGCGTTCGTGTAAACGCGCGTAAAAGCTTGGTACAAACGCTCCCATTCACTTGAATGGGAGCGTTTAACGCCAAGCCCCGAACGCTGGCGGTAGACGTTGCACAAACGTCCGTCTGAACCAGCCCTAAAATGGTTAATAGAAAATCCACCTTAAATTCTAGAAACCCTAAATTTGCAGGATATGTTAAGGAGATCATTGGGAATAAGAGGAAAAAACTATTTTTCAAAAAGACCTTATAGTTTTTGAGAAAATCGATTTTAAAGTTTCGAAGGAAAAAAGTATACTTAAATGCGGTAAATGTCACTTTTAGTAGCAAACCTAACAGTAGTGTAATTTTACATGTATCAAACGAAAGAGCAATACATTTCCTGACGGGGTTTCCAGGGGGTCCATACGCAGCCGCAGCGCTTTGGCCGGGATCGCTATACAGCCGCAATATGGCTGTATGAAGATCCCTGGCATTTTTTTTTTCTATTTTCCCAATTTTTTTTTATGTTTAGAGTGTGGGAATTTTTTTTAAAAAAATATGTGGGGTCCCCTCTCCTGAAACTTTTTAACCCCTTGTCCCTCATGCAGGCTGGGGTAGCCAGAATGTGGAACTCCGACCGATTGAGACTTCACACCCTGACTATACCAGCTGCAAAAAAGGTCCCTCAATCTGTTGGGGAGCCCCCCAGGTTTATTTTTCCCAGGGGCCCCATTGCTGCTTAAACCGGCCCTGCCAAGTAGGGTCACTAACCATAATCATATGGTGATGGGCTTTTATTTAAGATTTCAAACAATGCATTTTGTGAGTCTTCAAGCTTTGTCAGAGGTGCAAATCAGCTTTATTCACAAAATGAGGTACAGTGATGGGCTTTTATTGAAGATTGTACACTATGCATTTGTTGAGTCCTCAAGCTTCTTCGGGTGAGCAATATCAGCTTTACTGACTAATTTAGGGTAGAAAATGGTGGGAAAAAACTTCAATAAAAGGCTTTCGCAACATGCTTCTGGTCAGTGGCCATGCCTCATCTTAGACTAGAGGGATCCGGATATGTCTCTCATCACAGCTGTACCGGCATTGCATCTCAAGGACATAGGGCGAGCACAGTGGTAACTAGTGAACCTCCAGGCTAAAAATCTACTCAGCAGCACTGAAAAGGCTTGGTGTTTCTTTAACAGTTTCACAGCATCAGAACTTTGTTTTTCTTACCCAAGTATAATTTTTAGCTGCACAGAGGCTAAGCTCCGCCCCATCAAAGAAATCTGCCCCGGCATTTTTCCCCTGATGCTGTGCAAAGCATGATGAGATTTCTGATGTTGTTGTTTTTGTTGCCTAGCGTGCGCAGCCGGGAGGGGTTATCACTGATCAGGACACAGGACAGTTGGAACTGTGTCTCATGCTCCCTGTCACCTCCTTTCAACCAAAAAGATGGCTGCCCCCATGAAATTACAAACATTTGCCTGTTTTTTTTAAACAGGATGGGTAAGAGATTATATTACCTATCTATTTTAATTAACATAACTAAAGTAACTTAATGACAGTATGTTTGTTTAGGCTGAAGTTCCCCTTAAAGAGAAATTTGATATGAAAAAACGAAAAACATTTTTTTGCTAGTTTCCATCTTATCCGAAATAGGAAGTTTTCTATTATTTGCATGCTGAGACAAGCTTGTTACTGTATATATATATATATATATATATATATATATATATATATATATATATATATATATATATATATATATATATATAATATAAAACAAAAAAACACTTCTCACTATCCTGCTGATACTGCACAGTTCCTGCAGTTAGGCAAAGGCACCCAGACCAGATTAAAAGAAAAAAAAAAAAAGGACATACAGTATAGGGACATATTTTAGAAAAAAAAAAAGGCTTTACATGTATTTTTGGGGCACTAACAATTTTTGGCAATTTTTTTTATTTTTGGATGTTACAACCCCCTTCATGGGGGTTAAAAAGCTCCGCTTAAAGGGAACCAGAGAGGAACGGGGGGTTGAAAAAAGAAAATGATTTTATACATACCTGGGGCTTCTTCCAGCTCCATAAGCCTGAATCGCTCCCACGCCGCCGTCCTCAGCTTCCTGGATCCGCCGGTACCGGGCCCGTCACTTCCGGCGGACGCGGCCAATTGTCCGCATCACAGGGGCTCCCTCCATACATGTACGCATGCGGCAGCGCAGTAAGCAGCCACATGCGTATCTGTATGGAGAGAGAGCACCCTGTAATGCGGAGAATTGGCCGCGTCCACCGGCCGACTTGCCGACTCACGGCAATGACGGGACCCGGTGGCGGCGGATGCAGGCAGCGGAGGACGGCGGCGTGGGAGCGATCCGTGCGTATGGGGCTGGAGGAAGCCCCAGGTATGTATATTGAATCCTCTCTGGTTCCCTTTAAACGTAGGCAGCAGATTCTATGTTTAAAATAGGACCCACTTCCAAAAAACACAGATCACACACCAATCCGTGTGCCGCAGAACGCGAGACGGAACGCAGAGTCCTAACTTGTCACATTCCAGTCCGTCCCGGACTGGACGGGTAAATGTGTCCAATGAAAGCCTATGAAACCGGAAACTGACGCCGCATCCGTTTTGCCCGCAACCGCATCGCTCCCACGGCGTCATACTCACGAGTCTCGCCACCCATGGCCACTGCTCGGTCCATTCTAAACAGCCCTTTGGCCGGGGGATCTCCATTGGGGTGCAAAAGACCAAAGGGAATCATCAACAACAGGGACAATTTTCATTGGTTCATGTTGGACCAATGAAAATTCTGCCTGTTGCTAGGGAGAATTGGCCTGCTGCAGCCTATGGAGAGCCCCATGCTTCTGCTGGCCTACGGGCAGTTGAAGGGAATGAGCAGCAGCGGTGGGACAGTTGAGCGGCGATACGTACATGATTAACGCAGGAGCGGACATAAAAACGCGGAATGGTCGGGTGTGATTGTTGCATGTGGATGCAGAACGGACAGAATGCATTGGCCTCGCGGATGCGTTTACCATTCTGCGTCCGCACAAGTGCGAACTGTCCCTAACTTCTAGCTGCATGTTTGAGAGACAGAATGACATGGCATGCAGAGGAGAAGCTCTGGCTTTGAATTGTTTCACACGTGTTGCGATTGTTAAGAGACGAGGGGACATGAAGGGAAGCAGGAAATTTGGGCGCATGAGGCAGGTGGACAAAAAGGGCGCCGCCATTCACTCCCATAATAAATATCGTTTAAATCGGCGCCCAACAGGAAAAAAGGGCGCCGGAGAAAAATAACGTTTTAAAAGCGGCGCCCGGAGACTTTTAATGTTTTATAACTGTTTCTCATGATTACACATTATTTAATGATTTATAATTTTTAAAACATTATTTTTAAACGAAAAACAGTACAATATTTTTAAAACATTACTTTTAAACGAAAAACCGTACAATTTTTTTTTTTTTTTTTTTTTTTTTGCATTTTTAAACGAAAAACCGCACCATATTTTTTTAAAACGTTATTAATGCTTATCACAGGGGGGTCTTAGGTTTAAGCACCAATAGGGGGGTCTTAGGGTTAGGCACCAACAGGGGGGTCTTAGGGTTAGGCACCAACAGGGGGGTCTTAGGGTTAGGCACCAACAGGGGGGTCTTAGGGTTAGGCACCAACAGGGGGGTCTTAGGGTTAGGCACCAACACGGGGGTCTTAGGGTTAGGCACCAACAGGGGGGTCTTAGGGTTAGGCACCAACAGGGGGGTCTAGGGGTTAGGGATAGGTACAGGGAGGGTTCTGTGTGAGAGTAGGGTTAGGTATAGCTTTAGTAAAATTCTTATTAATGTTTTATAAAACGTTATTATAAATTTCAATTTTTAAACAGGGAAGATTAACGTTTTTAAAATTGCCGATTTTATACACATTATTTAATGATTTATAACTTTATAAAACATTATTTTTAAACGAAATATAACACAATTTTTTTTAAACGTTATTCATGATTATCTTTTAAAACCCTGCGCCCTTTTTTCCCGGCGCCCTTTTTTAACGTACGCACATGAAGGCCCTTTCGCACAGGGGCCTTGCGGCATGGTAAATTTACCGCACCACGCCCCCGGGCGATGAAAAAGTCTATGAAGGGAGTTCACACTCCCTACGTAGCAGTACGCTGCGCCAGAAGTGCCCCATCTAATGCACTTCCAAACTTATGTTACCGTGCGGCGACCTGCGTTGGACCGGAAGTCATGTAAGTCTATGTAAGTCTACGGCAACGCAAATGTCTTATTTAAAAGTAGCTTTCAGCGTCGCACATGCGCAGAAGCATATTTTAGAAATACGCTTCCGCGCACGTCATCGATTGCCCAACAGGAAGTGAACCTCACTTCCTGTTGGCCGAATGCCAGACAGGGATTACTGTGTACTATTGCGGTAATCCCTGAAGGCCTGTTTTTGGCGGTGCGGAGCGTGGGCCACACTGTGTGCAGTGGCGGCGCCACGCTGGGGCTTACCCAGGCTTCAGCCCCAGCTGGCAACTCACTAACCCCCTTTAAAGCCCCCCCCCCCCCCCCGCCGCAAGTTCCGAGAATTTCCGAGAGGAGCCCGACCCGGGCCGACCTTAGTGCACAAACAAGCAGCCGAGCCTGGCTGGGAGGAGGACTTGTCTTGGGCTGGCGCTGACTGTCACCGCCCCGGCCTGGGTGTAGGCTCAGCCACGTGACGCAGAGCGGCCCGCCCCGCAGGGTACGTGGTAACGTCATCCGGTATGCGGCGTCACGTGACATGCAGCGCGCCCTCCTTGCCTGCCCGCGCAGCTAGTTGCCGCCAACAGGAGACAGTCAGACTGTGTCACTGTCTGACTTCTAGTCTCCAGACTCTCCGCCGCACAGCAGCACTCACTGCAGTCACACCCAGTGGCCGTGACCCAGGCAGTCAGGCACCCACAGACAGCGCACAGGACTGGAGGATGGACTCAGCTAAGACAGCCAGCAGGAGGACAGGACTCGGAACTTCGACAAGGTGGGTGGGGTGGGTGTCCTGTGACTGTCCTGTTCACTCCAGCCAGCCTGGCCAACTGCCATATTGTTTTTTGGCACCAGACAGTCAGCCACCCAGGCCTGAGCTGCCCTCCTGAGCCTAGCACCAGCAGGCACCACCACTAACCACCACCAGGCCTGACTCTGAGCACCCCCCTGGGGGGGGGCCCAGCCCACCCACCACCAGCCAGGCCTTAGCTGCCCTGGGGCCCCCAGCCTTACACATCCCCCAAGGCCTTCAGCCCACCACCAGCTAGGCCTGAGCTGCCATGAGACCCCCAGCCCACCACCTACCAGGCCTGAGCTGCCCTGGGGCCCTCAGCCCTCCACCACCAGTCAGGCCTGAGCTGCCCTACCTGGGGACACTGGCTGTCTGTCATTATGTGCATTAACTGGGAAAATGCTGTCTCATTACATGCATTTACTGGGGGAACGATGTCTGTCATTTATGTGCATTAACTGGTGAAATGCTGTCTCTCATTACATGCATTTACTGGGGAAACGCTGTCTGTCATGTGCATTTACTGGTGAAAAGCTGTCTCTTATGTGCATTTACTGGTGAAAAACTGTCTCTTATGCGCATTTACTGGTAAAAGGCTGTCTGTCGTTACGTGCATTTACTGGTAAAAAGCTGTCTCTTATGTGCATTTACTGGGGAAACACTGTCTGTCATTACGTGCATTAACTGGTGAAAAGCTGTCTCTAATGTGCATTTACTGGGGAAACGCTGTCTCTCATTACGTGCATTAACTGGTGAAAAGCTGTCTACTATGTGCATTTACTAGTGAAAAGCTGTCTCTTATGCGCATTTACTGGTAAAAGGCTGTCTGTCATTACGTGCACTTACTGGTGAAAATCTGTCTCTTTATGTGCATTTACTGGTGAAAAGCTGTCTCCTATGGGCATTTACTGGTGAAAAGCTGTCTCTTATGCGCATTTACTGGTAAAAGGCTGTCTGTCAATACGTGCACTTACTGGTGAAAATCTGTCTCTTTATGTGCATTTACTGGGGAAACGCTGTCTCTCATTACGTGCATTAACTGGTGAAAAGCTGTCTCCTATGGGCATTTACTGGTGAAAAGCTGTCTCTTATGCGCATTTACTGGTAAAAGGCTGTCTGTCATTACATGCATTTACTGGTGAAAAGCTCTCTCATGTTCATTTACTGGGGAAACGCTGTCTGTCATTACGTGCATTAACTGGTGAAAAGCTGTCTCTTATGTGCATTCTCTGGGGAAACGCCGTCTGTCATTACATGCATTAACCGGTGAAACGCTGTCTGTCATTATGTGCATTTACTTCATATTTTTTTATGTAACTACATTAGCTGGCATAACTACATTACAGTTATCCCCGCCCACATGATGTCATGAGCACGCCCCTTTTCTCGCCGCGGCGCGCGTAGCAAATTCCCCCCCCCCCCTAAGCCCCGCTTGCCAGCCCTTGTGCCCCCTTTGAGCCCTTCCAAAAATATGAAGCTGGAGCCGCCACTGGCCACACTGCAATGTGAAGCCGGCCTGAGGGAACATGAAGTTTTGGTGAGCCCCGAGGAAGCGGAGGGAGATGCTCTGCGGCCTTGCCTGGGTGTAAATATCCTCGTTCTCTGGGAAACCTTGCTGGTAGACGTGTGTGTGCCTGAGACACCGTGTTCTGACCACAGCCTGGGAAATATGCTGGCTGACATCAGCAAGGCAGGAATGTCTGGCATCCAGCACAGCCACTTCTGCTCTGCCGTCTCCCGTTCCTCTTGCTGCCTTTGTTCTGCGTCCGACTTCTCCCCTCTCACATGCAAATGCTGCTCTGTGATATCAAAAGTGCTTTATAACCTCCTTTCTCCCATTCTTTTTCCCGGGCGCTGAAACGCGCGAGACGTCTGCCGCCGCAAAAATACCATCCCTTCTGGTTGTTATCGGCGGCTGCAGCTCGCGGGACGCACTGTCTGCTTTCTCTTATTCCATGCGGCGCTTTTAAGAAGAAAAACCTGAGAGTGGAGGGGGGGAAAGTCTCTCGTTTGTCTTCTTTTTTTTTTCATTTAAAGTTTAGCTCCACTTTTGTTGAGGAAAAAGCAGTTCTTTCGGCTCAACTCTATAGATTGCTGGGAATAATGGCAAACATGAGGGTAGCAAATGCTGTAGCTACAGTGGTCAAAGCAGCTGCCAGGGCCGGGCCAAGGCAGAGGCGAGAGAGGCTCAAGCCTCAGGGCGCTGTGTAGGAGGGGGCGCACAACTCACTCAGCTATCATTCCCCTTTTGTGTTTGAAGCAGAGAATAATAAGAAAAGGGGATACATCGCAGTGACTACAAGCCAGATAACTAGAGATTAAGGTGTTGGGAGGTTGGGGGCCCTCTATGGGGCACAGGGCTGGATTTGAACATTTTACTGCCCAAGGCACACTGTTACAACCCCGCCCCTTCCTGTGTACTTCCCTGGTCCTCTCCTTCCCCCTAATTCTGTGCAGTGCGACGCAATGCAACGGAAGTGGCGTTTTTCGCCAACGCAAGGGAAACACGCTGGGTGACATGCAGCGGACCAGAAGTCATGTAAGCTCATGATGCCGTTCTTATTTAAATTGTTTGCAAGTATTTGCGTCACGCATGCATGGAAGCATATTTTGTCAATATACTTCGGTGCAATTCGTCTTTTCGGCAACAGGAAGTGATCGCTAGGGAGCCTCTCTTTCTGTTTGGCCTGCTGCCAGATGGGGATTACCACGGGTTTAATGCGGAAATGCCTGAAGACAGATTGCGGTGTGATATGACCCTGGCATGGCACCGCAATGAAAATGCCGGTTAGCAGTAAGAAACCAGGGCAGTGGAGCAAGTTGATTGACTCAAGCTGAGTTTCCAAGTGTACCTTGCGGAAGTGACATCACAGATCACATGACAAATGCCCGCAAGCCATGGCCGAACGCATTGGCCTCAGGCAGGGAACACACTTGACTGTTTTCGTGCGCATTTTCTGCACAGAAAAACTGAGAACTAATGTTAATCAATGTGCTAGTACACACTTACTGTGTTGTTCGCGCGCAGAAAAAAAACTGACATTCTGCATCCTGATTCTGCACATTTTGGCAGTTTTCTGTATTAATTGCATCAGCTGCTGTGAAAAAACGCGCGCGTTTTCATGCATGGAAACACACTTAGTGTGCAGAAAAAGTATGCAGAAAAACGCGCACGGAAAACTGAAAGTCAAGTGTGTTCCCTGCCTCAATTCACTAAGCAGTTTAGACTAGTCTACTGATGGTTTTTAATCTACTCAGGGCCGGATTTCTGGAAAGGCTATAAGGGCCACGGCCTAGGGCGATAAAATTAGATAAGATAAGAAGGGCGGCATGACTTGGAGGGAGAAGAGGTCATAATGTCAAAGTAAATCATCTCTTCTGGTCCCGCAGCACAGCCATCCAGCGCCCTGCTCTGCACTAATATCTGAATTCCAGAGTTCCCCAATCCCTGCCTCTCTCTCTAACTTCCTGATGTGTTAAAACAATCAGGATCAATCATAACGGTCACCTGATAATCCATTCCTTTGTATAATGGACATACAGATCGATGTGAGAAATACCAGAGATTTACATTACAAAGCAGATAGAACTAAGTTCCGCTGAGTTTTAATGCAGGCATTCCCAAACATCAGTGAGCTCTGTCTACTGATGGGTTGGTGTAATGTTTTAGACCTGTTTTTAGACCTGGTCTAAAACATACGGTAATTAGGTCGGTAAAGCAGCGAAAATGATCAAAAGATGCAATTCACAAAGGCAAACAAGGAGTAACCACGCCCACTTTTTCTGACAGAGATTAGACCAGCGGATTTCTGTCGGTAAAGTAATTCTGTGAGGTATTTTAGATGTGAGGATAGAACCTTTTGAATTAATTATGCAGAAGTTTAATTGTATCCAGAGGAGAGCTCATCAGAGGAGAAGGATGTCAGTCATAGCTACTCATTTGTGAATTGCATATTTTGATCATTTCCCCTGCTTTACCTACCCAATTAACGAATGTTTTAGACCAGGTCTAAAAACAGGTCTAAAACATTACACCAAACCCATCAGTAGACTAAAAACCATCAGTAGAATAGTCTAAACTGCTTAGTGTTTTGAGGCCATTGTCTGCACCGCTCCCCTGCACACCGTGTGACCTGTAGGTGTGTACCAGACTTAAGGAGGAACTCCAGCCTAAACAAACATACTGTCATTAAATTACATTAGTTATGTCAATTAAAATAAATAGGTAATATAATCTCTTACCCACACTGTTTTAAAAGAACAGGCAAATGTTTGATTTCATGATGGCAGCCATCTTTTTGGTTGAAAGGAGGTGACAGGGAGCACGAGACACAGTTCCAACTGTCCTGTGTCCTGAGCACCTCTGCCAGTTGCTAGGCAACGTGAATAACAACATAGGAAATCCCATCATGCTCTGCACAGCATCAGGGGAAAAAAGCCCGGGCTTTTTTTCTTTGATGGGTGGCGCTTAGATAAAAATGCAGCTAAAAATGATGCTTTGGTAAGAAAAACAAAGTTCTGATGCTGTGAAACTGTTAAAGAAACACCAAGCCTTTTCAGTGCTGCAGAGTAGAATTTTAGTCCGGAGGTTCACTTTAACTGGCATTGGTAACTGGAAATAAATATGGCAGCCTCCATATTCCTCTCACTTCAGGTGCCCTTTAAGCAAGGAGGAGGAGGACAGGGATGAAAATACTTTAGGAAACTGGCCATAGACAGTATAAGAACCTTTTGTACAGAAAAGCGCAGCCCCCACCTACACATCTCCAGAAATACATTCATTTTCTGCTGTGACATTAATTGCCATTATTCTCCAACAAAAAAGAAACTGTACCTTTCGGTCGGCAGAGAAATAAAAAAAAAAAAAAAAAAAAGGAAAAATGAAATCTTGAGTCATTTTTCTGGCGGGGTCTAATTGTGTGTGAAACGGGGCTAATTCCATGTAAGCGGCCCGCCAGGGTCAGGTGAGGTGAATCTGGGAAATTGGTGTCTTGCACAGATGGATTACATTTCAGCCACATTTCTGAATCCTGCCTTGTTTTCAAAAAAATAAAAATACCGTGGCGACGGCGCATCTATCAGTACTGAGGGGCTTCTTAAAGCAATCCTGTATCAGAAATGTACTTGCTGGGAACATTTGCCCTAGAAGAAGTGCGGGTCAAAAAGAGCAGCATAGTGGCGTAGTGGATAGCACTCTCGCCTCATCCCCGGAACGAAATCCAGCTGGGGTACTATCTGCATGGAGTTTGTATGTTCTCCTTGTGTCTGCGTGGGTTTACTCCAGGCACTCTGGTTTCCTCCCACGTCCCTAAAACCTGCTAATAAGTGAATTGGCTTACAAAAAAATATTGGCACTAGACTATGATACATACACTACACGACATAGACATACTGTACGACTATGGTAGGGACTAGATTGTGAGCCCCTCTGAGGAACAGTTAAAGGGATCCTTAATCCTAAAAAAGAAAAAAACAGTTTTACTCACCTGTGGCTTCTACCAGCCCCCCCGCAGCTGTCCCGTGCCCTCGCAGTCACGATCGGATCCACCTGTTCCTGCCGCCAGCTACTTTCATTTTTGGCCAACAGGCTTACTGCACCTGTGCAGGCCTGGCCACACGTCTCCTTCGTAGGCGCAGGACACTGTTGCGGACGGGAATGCGTAGAAAGCTACACGTGGCCAGGCCTGTCGGCAAAGTGGAAGTAGTTGGCGGCAGGGGACAGGAGAATCCGATCGTGACTGCGAGGGTACGGGATGGCGGCGCAGGGCTGGTAGAAGCCCCAGGTGAGTAACACTGATTTTTTTGGTGTGGCTCTTAGAGAAGAGTAGAGTACATTTCTCAGTCCATCCTAAACACTGGCATGGATATGGCCCTCGAGAACTGGAGTTAGATAACCCTGGACAAGAGTATTATGACTGTGGCTAGCACTTGTCTAATGCAATAATCATGGTTGTGTTGGTGAACTAGAAACGAGAATAGTTATGATTAGGCATTGAGTCAAGAATCAAGATTAGAGGATCTTGGAGGGTGGCGGTAATGCTGGGAATACACGGTTCGTTTTTGCCTTCGTTTAAACCTTCGTTTCGATTGTGCCTTTTGTCCTTTTCGATCCCGAAATAATCGATCATACGGTTAATATCACCACCCACGGTTTCGTTTTTTTTTTCGATTCTGATGGTTTCGTTTTTCCAATGATCGAAGGCTGCAAAGAAACGAAACGAAAATCCCTTTTTACAGGGACGGACTAGCATAAACGAATATATAATCGATCTGAACAGCCATCAAGCCTACCAATGGCTCGATTAGATGGATAAAGAGAGATAATATCAAACATGTTCGATCACTAGTCGTTCGTTTTTGGGGTCTATTAATCGAAACTATAATGAGATTATGACTATTTTCACATACGTTTTCAACACTTGATTCGTTTACCGAACGAATCGAAGGTTTAAACGAAGGCAAAAACGAACCGTGTATTCCCAGCATAAGGCAGGGGCTGAGGTTAGTGATAAGCATGGAAGAGGAAATAGCAATTGGGGGTTGGCTTGGTTTAGAGTCAGGGAATACTTAAGGATTGATATTGGTGGGCCATCTCACTGACAATATACATGCCCAAATAAATGGTTCTGCATGATGATTGGATGCCAAATCTACCCCCACAATCCCCAGTTGCAGCTACAAAGTAACCAGAAATAAAATATAGAGGACCCAGCACACCTGGATTCTAAGATAGAGGCAGACTTATTCCAACAATGCCTGTGTTTTGGAACTGCTGAGAGCTGAGAGCCGATGGTGGTCTGCACACTGTTAAATCTTGACCAAGAGCTGCTTAGTGGCCCAAGAAACGCAGGACTTTTTTTTTCATAAGGAAGGAACAAGTCCACTTCCACGAAACCGGAAAAAACGACACTGCAATGCTATCGGGTGTGAAAACTTACTTTCACTGCTGCTAACCAGGGGCTTGTTTCATGACTTCACTCGCTGCCACTACAGTGTTAATTTATGAAGTATCACGGTAGCAACACTTAATAGGAGCAGGTCCACCTGCAGTTAATGTTACGCACATTGCTAAGGAAGCAATGCCCGTAACTAAGGAAGACACGCTCCTTACATAGCCTTATGTAAGGCATGCATAGCACGCACTACAGCTCATTAAGTCCTAGGTGCCTTGCTTGCTGCATATTGCGTCTTTGCGGCAGAGCGGAGGTTAAGGTTTAGGAAAGTGGGGGTAGGTTTAGACACCCCCGGGGGGGGGGGGGTAGGTTTAGGCACCGGGGAAGTGGTCTTAGGGTTAGGCATCACCTTAGGGATCACCTTAGGCTAAAGGTCCGTACACACGCCGGACTTTAGGCAACGACGGGTCCGTCGTTGCCTCCCGCTGGGTGGGCGTGCCAGCGACAGTCCGGCGTGTGTACGCTCTGTCGTCAGACTGATACGGCTGTCTCTGAGCGATCCGCCGGGCGGATCGCTCAGAAACAGCCGTATCAGTCTGACGACAGAGCGTACACACGCCGGACTGTCGCTGGCACTCCCACCCAGCGGGAGGCAACGACGGACCCGTCGTTGCCTAAAGTCCGGCGTGTGTACGGACCTTTAGGCACCACCAGCAGGGTCTTAGGGTTAGGCACCTCAAGGGGGGTCCTAGAGTTAGACATCGGTAGTGGGAGGGTTCTGTATGAGAGTAGGGTTAGGTTTAGCCATAGTAAAATATCCGTAAACATTACCGATATTTTACTGTAGGAATCCAGCAGAAGAATATCACTAATTGTAGAGATATTATACTTCGCTCTTTTGTTCCCGGGGCCTTCTTTTCCTGTATGTCCACTTCCACCCTTGAATCCTGGTGTTCTGTTTTCTCTACAGCTTAATTCGGAACTGCCTTACTTTAGCGGTGTATTAATTGCTTTATGAGGGAACGTGTGTGGGTTGGCCTTCGTTGTCCACCATAATGACCAGAGGATGAGAGAAAGAAATCAGAATGGTCTTCAGATCTTCTTAGAATGGATTGAATGTGTCAGAAATGATTGTGTACTTTAAAAAAAAAAAATTTCATTTAAATATGGGATCCGTGTGATGGTGCGTATGCAACATGTGATGCATGTTATAAATATCCAGACTATAACGTCATATAGATTGGTCCCCTTGGTTTAGTCTTTGCTTCGGAACGTCACTCTTCAGATCAGCCCATCCTATAACTCAAGTGAAGAGGCCTCCAGCCTGGAGCACCAAGTTTACATTCCGCTGTCGGGAAGGCTTCAAGCACCATTGAGCAGAGACTCTCCTCCTGAAAACGGTGGAGTGGCGCTACATAAACTGGAGATCGCAGGCGGAGCACTCTAACGCGGCTCTTGTAGAAGACAGAGGTGGAGGGCTGGAAGACTAGTACAGATATTACATGAAAGTTGGGCACAAAAGGTAGCCAAAGAATTGATAGGCTAGTTTGAACAGGACACGCTTTTGTGTTCTAGAACCTAGGTTCTCAACGTGTGGTACGCGTACCCCAGGGGGTACTTCTGATGGTTCCAGGGGGTACTCGCGGTTTTATATACTTAACCAAGAATAACAAATTTAGAGTTGTAGAAAATGATAAATCCTATTTAAACAATACCAAATTAGTGTTTTAGCTATTTAAAAGCAATAGTAAAGGCTTGGAAATAGTTTAGAACCAATTATCATGTACTAACTTTAAATATATATTTGTCAAGGGGTACTTGTGATAATGTTTACTATGCTAAGGGGTACTTGGTGAGTACAGGGTTTTAAAAGGGGTACATACCAATAAAATGTTGAGAAACACTGTTCTAGAAGACATTTTACACAACTGCAAGTAAGTCCACTTTTACACAGGAGGCTAATCTGCATGCTTGTTAGGAAGTTCAGCCTCCTGCCTACCAGCCACAAGCAACTTTCAGCTGCATTTCTAAACCCATGCTTTCCATTGACATGCGGTGGAGCTACCAGCCACAAGCCCATTTCATCTGTTTTTCCACACCCACGCATTTCAGTGACACCGGGTGGAGCTACCAGCCACAAGCATATTTCAGCTGCATTTCTAAATCCACGCATTTCATTGACATGGGGTGGAGCTACCAGCCACGAGCACCTTTCAGCTGCATTTCTAAACCCACGCATTTCATTGACACGAGGTAGATCTACCAGCCACAATCACCTTTCAGCTGTACTTCTAAACCCATGTATTTCATTGACACAAGTTGGAGCTATCAGCTACGAGCACCTTTAAGCTGCATTTCTAAACCCATGAGTTTCATTGACAGAGTGTGGAGCTATCAGCCACGAGCACCTTTCAGCTGTATTTCTCAACCAACGTGTTTGATTGACATGGGGTGGAGCTACTAGCCACAGCACCTAAGCTGTTTTTTTAACTCCACGCATTTCAAGATCAGGGTCTATGGCTAAAAGTATTAGAGGCAGAGGATTAGCAGGATGGCCATGCAAATTTTTTACAAGGAAATATATAGGTCAGCCTCCATATATCTCTTACCTCAACTTTCCTTTAATATATCCTGCAGTCCTTCTTTAAAGTGTACCTGAGATTAAGTAAAAGTAAAAATCATACACACCACCCCTTCGGCCTGATCACTCCCTCACCGTCATCCTCCGCCTCCTGGATCCGACCGGTAACTTCGACCAGTCTGGGCCAGTCTACGCAAGCACAGTGCGGCACGTTCATGGCCGGGCCATGTAGGGGCAGTAATCCTCGACACCCAAAGATAGCAAAGGAACGAGGCAACAGAGGAGGACGACGAGGAGCAGATCAGGCCGAAGGAGGCTGGAGGAAGCCCCGGGTATGTATGAATTTTTACTTAAAGGATACCTGAAGTGACATATGACACGATGAGATAGACATGTGTTTGTACAGTGCCTAGCACACAAATAACTAGGCTGTGTTCCTTTTTTTCTTTCTCTGCCTGAAAGAGTTAAATATCAGGTGTGTAAGTGGCTTACTCAGTTCTGACTCAGACAGAAAGTGACTACAGTGTGACTCTCACTGATAAGAAATTCCCCTCTTTATCTCTTTCTTGCTATCAGAAGCCATTTTCTGCTAGGAAAGAGTTTTATAGTTGGAATTTCTTATCAGTGAGGGTCACACTGTAGTCACTTCCTGTCTGAGCCAGGACTGAGTCAGCCACTTACATATTTAACTCTTTCAGGCAGAGAAAGAAAAAAAGGAACACAGCATAGTTATTAGTGTGCTTGGCACTGTACATACACATGTCTATCTCATCATGTCACTTCAGGTATCCTTTAATCTCAAGTTCTCTTTAATAACAATGTACACTTTTAATAGCCTACACCTGCAGAATGTTCTCCATGCCAGGAGGAAGGGAATTATCTGCAACGTACGGGTTTTTCCTGCACCTCATTTGTATTGAAGAAGTGCCCTGTTCTGGTGACAAAACATCTTCTTCGGTTTAAAAGGGGTTTCAATGGAAACGGAGTGATTTTTGGTTAGATTTACAATGACCTGAATAAATGACAACCTTGACAAACATATTAACGCAAAAATTATCATGTGATTTTCCTCTCGCTGCCTGACTGGAATATTTCCCATAGGGTTCAATTATTTCATCAAAACATTAAAAAACTAAATGTTTTCCACACTCCGCACTGACACCACCTGATTGATTCCGAGAGATTTAATAAAAGAGCGGACGCATCTCACGGTAAATGTGCGAATGGCTCCATAGACTTTTTAACTGATTTAATAAAGACCTTTTCAATCAAATTTGAATGTACATCTTCTGCAGCACTTTACAGAATACATAGTCATGTCACTTACTGTCCTCAGAGGAGATCCCAATCTAATCCTACCATAGTCATAGTCTAATATCGTTCCATATTATTATTCAGTATTTATATACTGCTGACATCTTCTGCAGCACTTTACAGAGTACATAGTCATGTCACTGACTGTCCTCAGAGGAGCTCACAATCCAATCCCTACCATAGTCATCTTCTAATGCACAGTTCCCCAACCCTGTCCTCAAGGCCCACCAACAGAACTTTTTTTTGCAGAAAACTACAAACATTCACAGGTGGGTTAATTAGTGTCTATGCAGAGCTGATTATCTACCTCTGGATTTCCACAAAACATGCACTGTTGGAGGGCCTTGAGGACCGGGTTGGGGAACACTAATGTTGCACCATATTATTATTATGTATTTATATAGCACTGACATCTTCTGCAGCACATTACAGAGTACATAGTTATGTCACTGACCGTCCCCAGAGGAGCTCACAATCAAATCCCTACCATAGTTATAGCCTAATGTTCTAACATAGGATTATAGTACATTTATATAGCACCGACATCTTCTGCAGCACTTTATATAGTACATAGTCAAGTCATTGACTGTCCTCATCGCATTTACAATTGGCAAACACTGTTCTCTTCCGAATTCTCTGATGGGCCCAATACTTCCCAGTCTTGTGACTGGCCTAAAAATTTCAAGTCTCATAAATCGGAATTCCACAGAATTCGGAAGTTCATCCCGACTAATAACCACCAGTAGCACCTCCAGCTCAGAATGCAGCTTCATGAACATGAGACTGGACAGAAGGTATTTCATCGATGGAATCACAATTCAAGTTAACCAAGCGCCATTTTTAGCCCCCAGGGTATCTCAATAGCACATTAAATAAGCATGCAAACAATGTGGCTCATTATAAAAACAACTTCAATTTTATCTCTTCTTTTTACATTTAAAAGTTTGGCAGAGGGTATTATTACCCTACTTCCATGGCCTGCCCGACCGCAGAAGTTTCAGGCAAATAAGGACTGATGTAATTATTTTATTGCACACATTAGCAGAGAGCAAACACAAGCTTTCATCAGCAGGGGATGGGTAGATTGGACAACTGTGCTTCAAAAGGTTTACAGAAACCACAGATGCTATCGTCACACTTTCCCCTGGATAAATAATGCCTTGCTAGGAGGGGAGGGGGGGACATGGCAGCTCCTATTGCTTTTAGAAACCAGGAAAAAAATTGGTGTTTAGTTCCCTTTAAAGTGGGATTGTCACCATAAAAATCACATTTCAACAGAAACTGGTCTGAGTGTATTAAGTGATAAAGATGCTAATCCTGCATTCAAAACTTTCAAAAAAATTTCTGCTGTTATGCTTTGCAGTTATCACATACTTTAGGAGCACTGGTCCTTTAATTGCCATTGCCAAACAGTTGCATGCTGGGGCTCTTTTATCTATAATATATTCCTCCTCTTCCCTTTATTCCCCCTTCTTCTAATGACATAAGACAGTGCACTTCCTAGTATAGACCTCAGTGGGCGTGTCTGAAGACTCTAGGAGGACAGCGAGTAACGAATACACAATTAGCAAGAGGAGAAAAAAGAGTGAGGGAGGAAATGATGTCAGGATTATCTTCATTCAAAGGTAACCAAGATGGAAACTGTCTAGAATTGCATTCTCTGCTTTTCAAAATTATAAAATTTACAGGAATCATAACGTGGACAGTGCAATACATATGTTATGTAAGTAGAACTAGTATTCTTCTTAATAACTAGTATTATTCTTCTTAAAGAGACTGTAACAAAAAAAAGTTCCCCTGGGGGATACTCACCTCAGTAGGGGGAAGCCTCTGGATCCTAATGATGCTTCCCCCATCCTCCTGTGTCCCACGGCGGTCTCGCTGCAGCCTACGGAACGCACAGTCGGCAATTTCTAAGGCTGTGCAATATTTACCTTTCCTGGCTCCAGCAGAGGCGCTGTTGCGGCTCTCCGCTCGGAAATAGGCGGAAATAGCCGATCTCTGTCGGGTCCGCTCTACTGCGCAGGCACAGGAGACTTGCTACTGTGCAGTAGAGCGGGTCGACAGCGATAGGCTATTTCCATGCGGAGAGACGATACTGCGCCTGCGCTGGAGCCGGGAAGGTAAATATTTATATCCCTGCTGTCCGGAGGGGCACAGTGAGACCGCCGTGGGACAGAGGAAGCCTCGATAGGATCCGGAGGCTTCCCCCACCCGAGGTGAGTACCCCCCCCCCATGGGGGAACTTTTTTTGGTTACAGAGTTTCTTTAAATATGTGTTTCTTATTTCTAGAGGGGTTTGTGAGATGTCGAGCAGCCACGCCGAGGAAGATCCAGACTGTTTTCATCTGACATTTAAAATGAAAAAGAGACAAACTGAGCAGAACGTATCCATCATTGTTCCCCATCACATCACCATTCATCATTATTTCAAGAGGGAACATCACGTCCGCTCCCAGACCGCAAACACGGGGAGCGTCAGACGTCACACTTCAGCCTATTCCACAACTCATCACCACCCAAAGCACGGACGACCTCTCCCTGGCGTGGAACGCGCAAATAACTCTTCTTCACTACTTTTTATTCTCTTCCCACTGTTACATCTCAAAAGTGTTGAGTTTGTCAGTCGTTGTCCTAAAACTTCCAGTTGCCGTAAGTCACAAACAAAAAGTTTTACTGAAATTTCGACATCTGTCCACCTTGAATGTAGATAGAACAAAGCACTGCACGGAGGCCTGCAACTGAAACTTCCAGGATCAGCAGGCTCAATAAAGGTCCATACTTTGCATGCTCTGATCAAGAGGCTAAATATTGGCAATGGAGAAAGGAAATGAAGGTCGGCACTGCAAGCGACTTGGGTTATTCATAAAATTGTGATGCATCAACATAAAATACAAGAGTGGAAGCCTGTGCAACAATGTAAGAATAGGTGCACATATTGGTCCTGGTGGGCAGTCAGTGGAGTGGTGGGGGCAGGGCACAAATAGCCTGACAGCCGTTTTGCGCGGATGTCGCTTCCACGCATGCCTGTATTTACCTCCCAGGAGCCTGTAGGCACTGATGTCCTGGCACCTTAGACTTTGCCCTCCATGAACCCCAACCAACTGCACTGCAAGTGTGCTGACTGTCGCAGCTGTCACTTCTCCCTTACTTCCCTTGCCTGTCATAGGTAGCTACAGGTGTCCTTTAGTATTAGGTAGCCGGAAGTACCCTCAATATTAAGTAGCTAAAGGTTCCCCCAAGTATTAGGGAGCTAGAGGAACCTCAGTATTAAGCTAGAGGAGCTCCTGACTGAGAGGAGATCTCGTCAGTGGAATGGGTACATAACCTCTCATTTACACTCTCATCAGGACTCTGCATAGGTGAGGAGGGAGGGAGGCGCTTGGGGTGGGGAGTGAACCGCCTTTCCATCATCAGGCGCCTGTAGGCACGTGCCTACAGTGCCTTTTGGTAAATCTGACCCCGCTTCTACAGTTCCATCAGGCTATTTGTGCCCTGCATCCACCACTCCACTGACTGCCCACCAGGACCAGTATGTACACCTATTCTTACATTGTTGCACAGACTCGGACTCTTGTTTACGCTGAAGAAGAAGAGAGGTCCGCACTTGTCAGTAAAACGTAAATCCTTTATTATGGACGTATCCAAGAACAACCATGGCAAGCATACAGAGCTGACATGTTTCGGACTATCAGTCCTTACTCATCAGCTATGAGTGCGGACCTCTCCTCTTCTTCCTAGTACTTTGGATTTGCTGCCCAGGTCCAGCACTGCAGTAAAGAGTGGTGGAGTTGAGCGGTGTTCACCTTGCCCTGTATACTTGTATTTTACGCTGATGCATCACAATTTTATGAATAAACCAAGTTGCTTGCAGTGCCGACCATTTCCTTTCTCCATTGATGATCTGTCAACTCTGATCAACCTCTTCCCAGTTCCATGCCAGACACAAAACCTTTATTTTTAGCATTAGAAAGGGGGACACTTTTTCTAATAAAAGTTTCAAGAGCGGACAGCACACAAATTCCCACCTCCAGTGATGCCGCTACAACACCCGAGGCTTCCACCGCATTGACTGGAGTCAGTCAAGACCACACCGGGGTGAATGTGCAGCGTAGTTGTGGCTCACCTGTCTCCTGACACGCCTCCTGCTCCACGTCTTTCTCCATTTTATTATGTAGTACTAGTGACCTAAGCGGCTTTAGGTTTGTCACCGCCCCAAACAGCGCGCATGCACACGCGCGCCTCCGCCTGCTCGGCCGGTGAAATGACAGATAGTGCCGCCCGGAAGCAGCCTTCCTCACCGAGTATCACGCATGCTCAGTGGGGACATAAATATATACTTTTTCCTAAATATCTCAGTTTCTGCACCTCCTACACTCCCCACATTTGCAGGGTAGAGAGGGTTCCCACCAATCTACCTCTGCGTCAAATTGCAGCCCCCAACCCCCTCTGGTTCCTGAGATTGATTACAGCAAACCTATCTCGGGAATCAGCGGGGCTCGGGGCTGCAATTTGGCACAGTGGTAGTTTGGGGGGTCCCCTCCCTACCCTGAAATTATGGGGCGTGTAGGTGGTGTGGCTGCGGAGATATTTGGGACGTTTAGCGCTGCACAAAAATTAAAAGGGACGCAGGCTCCTACTGTGCATGTGGGGCGGCACTATCTGTCATTACATAGGACGGCCCGCCTCATATCCCGTCCTGGGTTCTTTCCCAACAGCTGTGTCAGTGCAGAACATGCGCAGTAGTGCAAAAGCACTGACACAGGGACATGGGATGCGGGGACACTTGTATTTTATTGGGTAGGATTTATATAGCACCGACATCTTCCACAGCCCAGTACAAAGTGTATTGTCTTGTCACTTAACTGTCCCTCAGAAGGGCTCACAATATAATCCCTACCCTATTCATATGGCTATGTATGTATCATGTAGTGCATGTATCATAGTCTAAAACCAATTTAGGGGGAAGCCAATTACTTTACCTGTATGTTTTTGGGATGTGGGAGGAAACCAAAGTGCCCAGAGGAAACCCACACAAACACAGATAGTGCCCTGGTTTGGATATAAACCGGGGACCCAGCACTGCAAGGCGAGAGTATGCCGCCAAGCTGCCCATTGCCGGCAGGAGCGTTTCTTGCCATTTCTCCCTTTCACCCTGTTTGACCCCGCGGTCAGTACATCCGGAAGGGTCACAGGGTTACAGGCGCTCCTAACGGCAATGAAGAGAAGACATGGAACATGCCAGGAATGCACCAGCAGACAGATGAGCGAAAACTACACTGCAGCAATGTCTAATCTATGATTAATATCACTTAACGTTTGTTTGCTTTAACTCACAATTGAGGTTAAAGGACAACTGAAGTGAGAGACTGCCATATTTTTTTCCTTTTAAATAACACCAATTACCTGGTGGCCCTGCTGATCTATTTGGCTGTAGTAGTGTCTGAATCACACCAGAAACAAGCGTACAGCTAATCTTGTCAGATCTGGCAATAATGTCAGAAACACCTGATCTGCTGCATGCTGGTTCAGTGTTTATGGCTAAAGTATTAGAGGCAGAGGATCATCGTGATAACCAGGCAACTGGTATTGTTCAAAAGGGAATAAATATGGCAGCCTCCATACCCCTCTTGCTTCAGTTGTCCTTTAATTGTGGAGTGATCAGCTGTTTGCAATCCTAGGTAGAGATTGTCCTGTGTATGCCCAGATAATAACGACTTCCATAAATCTTGTGATAGGTAAGACGCAGGTCAGTTTTGAGCAAATAAGCAGCCATAGAAATTTTGCAGAGAAAGGCTCTATTCTAAGACAGCACTGGATGCACACAGCAACTGTCTTGTCTCTGCACCAACAGAACAAGCAGCGTGACTCATCAGAAGGGAGGGAGGAGGGACTTAGTAGAAAGGACGGGCAGAGTTGAAGATCCCACCAAGCATTGGCCAAATACCATCACAATCTTTAGGTGGCTAGATTAGGAAGAGAAAGCCTCTTACAGGGCCATAAACAGCAACACTACTTTCAGAGTCCATTTAAAGCAGAAAGTCTTGAATGAGGTTGTAATACATATTTGGTTGTCCACATTAATAAATCAATAAGTAGCAAGTACTCACCGGAAGCCGCAGTGTAAAATTCTCAGAGCGTCAAAATGGATTTCATCCTTTTATTAAATAGAAAGTAACTTTTTTTTAATCAAAGTCCTGTATGGGAACCTGCAAAACAAACACAGAATGTAATGAAGTCAAACCAGCCAAATCATTTGGGTGCTCAAAATCGATGTTTGCATGGCGAGCTTTAGATATTTCCTGCCTAACACAGGTGATAAAATTAAGGCTAACTAGTTCAGCACTAGCAACTAGGAAGAAAATGTAAGCATCATAGACAGAACGCAGAGGTTTTTGAGCAGAGCATACTGTCCAAACGATGGTGCTATTATGGAAGAAAAGTTACCTACAGATTTTCTTGGATAGTTAGCTGGCATGCTTGCGAGCAAGCTGCTCCTGTGTGGACAGATCACAGACAAATCATTCCAGCCCTCAGCCTGTGTTTCACAACTCTACAAGCAAGGGGAGGGGAAAGAGGCGGGAGGTAGAGAAACACTGTGTGTGTACTTCATTATCTTAGTAGTCGATAGAACCATGTATTGGCTAATTTAAAAGAAAAACAGTAATATTTCAGCTAGTGAGCATTCTTCAAACTATTCGGGCTTGTTCACAAAGGGAACTTTCAGGTTTTGTTAAGCGCTGGCGATTTTCAAAATCGCCGTAAAAGCACTTGTGCAATAATTCCCTATGAGAGTGTTACGTATGAGCGGTTCGATTCTGATCCGCTCACCAAAGCGCTGCCGGTACCTCCGCAATTCAAGCAGAGATGCTGCTGCCAGGTTTGTTTATTTTTCTGTTATTCTTTTTTGTAAATAAATGTCTATTTTTTTATTGTCAGCCCTCACCCCCCCCCCCTTCCCCCCGCCAGCCAATGACCGCGATTGGCTGACAGCCGATCATTCCTGTGCCTCTCCAGGGGATAGCCAAGTGACTCGGCTGTCCTTCCCAGTACAGCGCTGCCGTAGATCGCAGCACTGTACGATGTAAATAGACGGCGGGATCGCTGTCTAACAGTCTCCTAATGGCGATCGCCGATGGGAGACTGATGACAAAGCAAAGGTCCATCATTCAGGGCCCGTTTCCACTATCGTTTGCCGCATGCGAATTCGCATAGCCAATACAAATGGATGGGACTATTTCCACTTGGCAAGATTCCTTTGTGTTTTTCTGTGCAGAAAAAATCTGCATGGCAGAGCCATCAGAATTCGCATACCGCATACCGCTATGCAAATCACATACAATGTATTTAATAGAGAATTCGCATGCGGTATTGGTATGCGAATTTTGATGCAAATTCACATACGATTTTGCATGGAATCAATGGAAAAGGCACTGCCATGGTTAAATTCGCATACATCGTCATCCATGTGAAATCGTTTGCGAATTCGCATGAAAATTTGCATATAACAGCATGCAAAATTCGCATCCGCATGCGAATTTTTACCGCGGCGTTTCCCACCACACAAGTGGAAACGGGCCCTCAAGCAGAGATGTGCGCGCATCGGCGTGTGTGATCTTCTGCAAAATCCCACCCCAGGACTTCACGCCAATTGGCGTTGAGTGGTCCTGGGGCTGCCACTGCGTTTACGCAAATTGGCGTGGAGCGGTCGGCAAAGTAGTTCATGTGGTCCTTTCATGTGTGAGCACACCCATACAAAACTGACACAAAACTGACAGGACTGGACCGGACATGTACAGATTTATTGCTGAAACACCTACAAAACTGATACCCACTATCAAAAACTGACAGGACAGGAGTGGACTAGACACCTTTTTATGTATGAACTCAGCCTAAAGGTGGCCACACACCATACAATTTTTAAAATATCTGCTCAATTTAAGAATTGCAATCAATTTTTCCGACTGATTGTGACATTTTAAAAATATGACCAATGTACCACACACGTATTTTCATTTTTTCCCCAATTATGATAAAAATGATTGGAAACTCTGAGAAAATTGCTAGGATGTGTACCGTATATACTCGCATATAAGCCGACCCCCCAACTTTTCCCTGAAAAACCAGGGAAAAACGATTGACCCCCATATAAGCCAGGGGCAGGAAATGCTGGTTTGGTGCAGCCCCCCAGTGTGTCCCAGTATAGCTAGTATAGTGCCCAGTATAGGTAGGTAGTGTCCAGTATAGCTAGTATAGTGCCCAGTATAGCTAGTAAAGTGCCCAGTATAGCCAGTATAGTGCCCAGTATAGCCAGTATAGTGCCCAGTATAGCCAGTATAGTGCCCAGTATAGCGCCCAGTATGGGTAGGTAGTGCCTCAGTTTAGCTAGTATAGTGCCCAGTTTAGCTAGTATAGTGCCCAGTTTAGCTAGTATAGTGCCCAGTATAGCTAGTATAGTGTCCAGTATAGCCAGTATAGTGCCCAGTATAGCCAGTATAGTGCCCAGTATAGCGCCCAGTATGGGTAGGTAGTGCCTCAGTTTAGCTAGTATAGTGCCCAGTTTAGCTAGTATAGTGCCCAGTTTAGCTAGTATAGTGCCCCAGTATGGCTAGTATAGTGCCCCAGTTTAGCAAGTATAGTGCCCAGTATAGCGCCCAGTATGGGGAGGTAGTGCCTCAGTATAGCTAGTATAGTGCCCCAGTATGGCTAGTAAAGTGCCCAGTTTAGCCAGTATAGTGCCCAGTTTAGCCAGTATAGTGCCTCAGTTTAGCTAGTATAGTGCCCAGTTTAGCTAGTATAGTGCCCAGTTTAGCTAGTATAGTGCCCAGTATAGCTAGTATAGTGTCCAGTATAGCCAGTATAGTGCCCAGTATAGCCAGTATAGTGCCCAGTATAGCGCCCAGTATGGGTAGGTAGTGCCTCAGTTTAGCTAGTATAGTGCCCAGTTTAGCTAGTATAGTGCCCAGTTTAGCTAGTATAGTGCCCCAGTATGGCTAGTATAGTGCCCCAGTTTAGCAAGTATAGTGCCCAGTATAGCGCCCAGTATGGGGAGGTAGTGCCTCAGTATAGCTAGTATAGTGCCCCAGTATGGCTAGTAAAGTGCCCAGTTTAGCCAGTATAGTGCCCAGTTTAGCCAGTATAGTGCCCAGTTTAGCTAGTATAGTGCCCAGTTTAGCTAGTATAGTGCCCCAGTTTAGCTAGTATAGTGCCCCAGTATGGCTAGTAAAGTGCCCAGTTTAGCCAGTATAGTGCCCAGTTTAGCCAGTATAGTGCCCAGCATAGGTAGGTAGTGCTCCCCCTGCTCACCGCTCCCCCCGCGGCCGCCGCTGCTATTACCTGCTTAGGCAGCGTCCGCTTCCTAATCCGCGTTCCTCTTCTGAACTTTCAGAATGTATCACAGCAGCGCGCCCGGCGCTGCTGCTGTGACGATGCAGAGTGCAGGAAAGAGCGCGGCTCCCTATAGCGGCGATCTGTATCGCCGTTACCAAGGGAACCGCTCTTTCCTGCCCCCTGCGTCGTCACAGCAGCAGCGCCGGGCGCGCTGCTGTGATACACTCTGAAAGTTCAAAAGGGGAACGCAGAAAAAGTTGGCTGATGGTGTAATGGTTAAGGGCTCTGCCTCTGACACAGGAGACCAGGGTTCGAATCTCGGCTCTGCCTGTTCAGTAAGCCAGCACTAATTCAGTAGGAGACCTTTGGCAAGTCTCCCTTACACTGCTACTGCCAATAGAGCGCGCCCTAGTGGCTGCTGCTCTGCTCTAGAGCTTTGAGTCCGCAAGGAGAAAAGCGCAATATAAATGTTATTTGTCTTATTTGTCTTGTCTTGTCTTGTAATAGCAGCGGCCGCCACGGGGGGAGCGGGGAGGGCAGGGAGCGGGGCGCGGACCACCCACCACTAGACCACCAGGGAAGACTCGCATACAAGCCGACCCCCCAACTTTTGACCCCCTTTTGGGGGGGCAAAAATTCGGCTTGTATGCGAGTATATACGGTATATTAATAAATTGACCATCTAACACACACCGTACAATCCTTAGAAAGATTGAAGAAAAATATCTGTCATTCCGGATCGATAAAAATCGAAGAAAACAGGAAATCTTTCGATTTTTTCGGGAGATCCGATAGTTTTTATCGAATTACCGTAAAATCAGATCATTTTATTGTATCGTGTGTGGCCACCTTAAGACTATGTTTACAGCAATGCATTGCGGTGCGCCGGCGATCTAAAAAAAACCCTGTAATGAAATTTATTGTAAGAAAGCCCACTGGAATAATTGTAATTAGGAAAGATTGCAATTGCAGGTCCTGCACCATGTTTGGGAGTGATGGCGTTCCGATGCAAAAAAATGAGAGCGCTGTAAAATTGCTTTTGATTTGCTGCACAAAAAGCGATTTTACTTCCCGATTCGCAAGAAAAAAACCAAGAAACGCAAATTGTAATGATTGATCCCCTCGCTTTACAGATAACAGCGCAGAAAATAGCTGTAAAAAGGCAGAGGGATTGCGACAGAGGTTAGCGATTTGTAGCGACCCCCTCCCCGGCCTAATAACAGTTGACCAGTCAAGTTTCCGGTACAATATATGGGTCTGAGGTCCGCCCAGTCACATCCCCACTACTAGGAGGGCTGCTGACCCTCTGCAGACACATGAGGGGGTGTGTTGTGGGGAGGCAGCCTTAACTAATGACAGGAGGCCGCCGGGGTCTGGAGATGAGGAGGACCCAGGCATAGCAGCGCACAAAGGCCCCACTGTTCCCTGGACACAAATTGATGGGCCGACGTCCGCTGCTTGTTCAATCTGCAGCATTTGTTTGTGAAGAGGAGGCCGTGTTTTTCCTCTCTGGCCTCTGTCTGATGTGAAGTGCTAAATGCTGTCAGCAATATGTGTGACCCAGTGGGAGGCAGACTGTGCTAACACATCCTCCACTACTCCATGTCTACAGATCAGCCTGCATGTCATGTCACCCGCTATCCCTCCCATAGGACTGCTCAGGGGGGCCGGTGTGGTGAAATTTTTTGCAACTTTATCAGATTTTGCAACCGGTTGCATTTATTTATACGTATAGCTATCAGAAAGTGCAACCTAACCATTGACTTTAACCTAACTGTATCAGAAAATGCAACCCAACCAAACCCTACTCTCACACAGAACCCTCCCCTCTTGCTCAACTAATAACCCCCCCTGGAGGGAACAATCCCCCCTCTTCCTCAGCTAATACCCCCCCCCCCCCCCAGGGAACAACCCCCCCCCCCTCTTGCTCAACTAATAACCCCCCCTGGAGGGAACAATCCCTCTTCTAGCCCAATGGGATCTGTGGTTGGAAAAAATTACAGGCGTGTTAACAGAGAGAAGCCACGCCTACACAGTCATACACTGTCCTCTATGGCAAGTTGCAAAATATGATGGGTAGCAAAATTTTTCACTACACCGGCTCCAATCTATACACACCGCTGGGAGGAGGAGGGATAGATAGATAGATAGATAGATAGATAGATAGATAGATAGATAGATAGATAGATAATACATTGATATGGAAGTTTGTCCAATCCAGACAACAACAGGAAATGTTATGTACCAATTAAAGAGAAACTCAAAAATGTGGGGGCAGTGGTGGCTTTTAATGAGGAACACCAGTGAAAGTAATATAATAAAAAAATTATTTTTACAATAATTATGTATACATGATTTAGTCAGTGTTTGCTTATTGTAAAATATTTCCTCTCCCTGATTTACCTTCTGACATTTATCACATGGTGACATTTTTACTGCTGGCAGGTGATGTCAGTGGAAGGAGTTGTTGCTTGCTTTTTTGGCACTTGGAAACAGCTGTAAACAGCTATTTACCACAATGCAATGAGGATCACAGACAGGAAACTGTCAGGACCATGGTGCTGACATCTCCCTGTGGGAGGGGTTTCACCCCAATATCAGCCATACAGCGCCCCCTGATGATCCGTTCGAGAAAAGAAATACATTTCTCATGGGAAAGGGGGTATCAGCTACTGATTGGGATGAAGTTCAATTCTTGGTCACGGTTTCTCTTTATTAAGGCCATGTTCACAGTGGTGCGTTGTGGTGCGGCATAACAGCCGCATTGTATCGTGGCTTTCCACGCAGCCATGCACCTATGCGACCTATGACGCCAATGCGAGGTTGATTGGACCTTAGCATTGCACTACATTGAACAGCGCAATGCTTCCAGTTTTTATTTTTTTATAGCTTTCCTGCTGGAATCTATTGAAAATTGGTGTGTTGTGTGTGGCTAGGTAGACAGAAAACAGACAGTTAGATAATAGGTCAAAATAGATAGGCAGACAGATGAATGGATAGATATTAGGCAGAGATAGATAGATAGATAGATAATAGGTACAGCTAGATATATAGTAGATACTGTATATTCTGGCGTATAAGACTACTTTTTAAACCTTGAAAATCTTCTGAAAAGTCAGGGGTCGTCTTATACGCCGGGTGTACTTGATGCCGGGTGATACGCCCTATCCTGTTACCGACTCTCAGATCTCGCTGCTGGGGACTGTGGTGAACCGGCGCAGGCGCACATGTGAGAGATCTGAGAGGCAGAGAAGGAGGTAAATAGGGGCGGGCCAGAAGGTAAAAGAGGTGTGTTTTATGGGCACAGCGCAATCTATTCTTCCATACCGCTCTGATAAACAGGGAAAGGGAGACCAATCCCACCAGTCAATCGCCTATATACTGTTATATACTGGGTACCACATACAGTACAGCACCAGTATCTGTTC